>NC_137456.1:193333966-193614433 GCF_964235325.1 Thermobia domestica
ATATGGTGATAAACTGTAAGTGCGGACCCTGTAGATGAATATAAAACTAATAGATTATTAATTTTAAAGTTGGTACTGGTCGTTTTTCAGCTTCATTTGAGGGAATGTTTTGCTCATCTTTATCCGAAAAATTAGTGATCTTTCCTCGTACATATTCTATAGAGATATACCGATCCCACTTTTACATCGTGATAAAGTGCAAGTGGTGACCGTTTAGATGAATATAAAATTATTAGATTATTAATTTTAAAGTACGCACTGCTCGTTTTTTTTTTGCTTCAGTTCAGGGCATGTTTTGCTCTTCTTTATCCGAAAAATCAGTGTTCTTTCCTCGTACATATTCTAAAGAGATATACCTATCCCACTTTTATATGGTAATAAAGTGTAAGTGAAGTCCCTGTAGGTGAATTTAAAATTATAAGATTAATTTTTTTAAAGTTGGCAATTTTCCTTTTTTTAGCGTCATTTGAGGGAATATTTTGCTCTTCTTTATCCGAAAAATTAGTATTCTCTCCTCGTACATATTTTATAGAGATATACATATCCCGCTTTTATTTGAGGCAATATTTTGTTCATCATTATCGGAAAAATTATTATTTACTCGTACATATTTTATACAGAATTGTATAGCCCACTTTTATATGGTGATAAAGTGTAAGTGGGGGCCCTGTAGATGAATATAAAATATTTAGTTTATTTATTTTAAAGTTGGCAATTTTTCTTTTTTTAGCTTCATTTGAGGGAATATTTTGCTGACCTTTATCCGAAAAATTAGTGTTCTTTTCTCGTATATATTTTATAAAGATATACATATCCCACTTTTATATGGAGATAAACTGTAAGTGGGCCTTAAGATGAATGTAACATTATTAGATTATTAATTTTTGAAGTTGGCACTGGTCGTTTTTCAGCTTTATTTGCGGGAATATTTTGCTCATCTTTATCCGAAATATTAGTGTTCTTTCCTGGTACATAATTTATGGAGATATACCTATCCCACTTATATATGGTGATAAAGTGTAAGTGAGGACCCTGTTGATAAATATAAAATTATTAGATTATTAATTTTAAAGTTGGCAATTTTCCTTTTTTTAGTTTCATTTGAGGGAATATTTTGCTCATCTTTATCCGAAAAAATTGTGTTCTTTCTTCGTATATATTTTATAGAGATATACCTATCACAATTTTGTATGGTAATAAACTTTAAGTGCGGACCCTGTAGATGAATATAAAACTAATAGATTATTAATTTTAAAGTTGGTACTGTTCGTTTTTCAGCTTTATTTGAGGGAATATTTTGCTCATCTTTATCCGGAAAATTAGTGTTCTTTCCTCGTACTTATTCTATAGAGATATACCGATCCCACTTTTATATGGTGATAGAGTGCAAGTGGTGACCCTTTAGATGAATATAATATTATTAGATTATTAATTTTAAAGTACGCACTGCTCGTTTTTTTGCTTCATTTCAGGGTATATTTTCCTCATCTTTATCCGAAAAATTAGTGTTCTTTCCTCGTACATATTGTATAAGGATATACCTATTTCACTTTTATATAGGTGATAAGGTGTAAGTGGGGACAATCTAAATGAACACAAAATTATTAGATTATTAATTTTAAAGTTGGCAATTTTCCTTTTCTAGCTTCATTTGAGGGAATATTTTGCTCATCTTTAACAGAAAAATTAGTGTTCTTTCCTCGTACATATTCTAAAGAGATATACCTATCCCACTTTTATATGGTAATAAAGTGTAAGTGAAGTCCCTGTAGGTGAATAAAAGTTATAAGATTAATTTTTTTTAAGTTGGCAATTTTCCTTTTTTTAGCGTCATTTGAGGGAATATTTTGCTCATCTTTATCCGAAAAATTATTGTTTTTTCCTCGAATATACTTTATAGAGATATACCTATCCCACTTTCATATGGTGATAAACTGTAAGTAGAGACCCTGTAGATGAATATAAAATTATAAGATTATTAATTTTAAAGCTGGCACTGGTCGTTTTTTAGCTTCATTTGAGGGAATATTTTGCTCATAGTTATCACAAAAATTAGTGTTCTTTCCTCGTAGGTATTCTATAGAGATGTACCTATCGCAGATTTATATAGTGATAAAGTGTTAGTGGTGACCCTGTAGATGAATATAAAATTATTAGATTATTAAAGTTGGCACTGCACGTTTTTCAGCTTTATTTGCGGGAATATTTTGCTCATCTTTATCCGAAACATTAGTGTTCTTTCCTGGTACATAATTTATGGAGATATACCTATCCCACTTATATATGGTGATAAAGTGCTAGTGGTGACCCTGTAGATGAATATAAAATTATTAGATTATTAAATTCAATGTTCGCAATTTTCCTTTCTTTAGCTTCTTTGAGGGAATATATTGCTCATCTTTATCCGAAAAATTAGTGTTCTTTCCTCGTAATATTTTATATAGATATACATATCCCACTTATATATGGTGATAAGGTGTAAGTGGGGACCCTGTAGATGAATGTAAAATTATTAGATTATTAATTTTAAAGTTGGTACTGTTCGTTTTTTTGCTTCATTTGAGGGAATATTTTGCTCATCTTTATCCGGAAAATTAGTGCTCTTTTCTCGTACATATTCTATAGAGATATACCGATCCCACTTTTATATAGTGATAGAATGCAAGTGGTGACTCTTTAGATGAATACAAAATTATTAGATTATTAATTTCAAAGTACGCTCTGCTCGTTTTTTTGCTTCATTTCAGGGTATATTTTGCTCATCTTTATCCGAAAAATTAGTGTTCTTTCCTCGTACATATTCTATAGGGATATACCTATGTCACTTTTTTATAGGTGATAAGGTGTAAGTGGGGACACTCTAAATGAACATAAAATTATTAGAATATTAATTTTAAAGTTGGCAATTTTCCTTTTTTTAGCTTCATTTGAGGGAATATTTTGCTCATCTTTAACAGAAAAATTAGTGTTCTTTCCTCGTACATATTCTAAAGAGATATACCTATCCCACTTTTATATGGTAATAAAGTGTAAGTGAAGTCCCTGTAGGTGAATAAAAAATAATAAGATTAATTTTTTTTTAAGTTGGCAATTTTCCTTTTTAGCGTCATTTGAGGGAATATTTTGCTCATCTTTGTCCGAAAAATTAGTGTTCTTTCCTCGTACATAATTTATAGAAATATACCTATCCCACTTTTATATGGTGTCAAAGTGTAATTGGGGACCCAGTAGATGAATATAAAATTATTAGATTATTAATTTTAAAGTTGGCACTGGTCGTTTTTCAGTTTTATTTGAGGGAATATTTTGCTCATCTTTATCCGAAAAATTAGTATTCTTTCTACGTACATATTTTATAGAGATATATATAGCCCACTTTTATATGGTAATAAAGTGTAAGTGAAGACCCTGTAGATGAATATATAATTATTAGATTATTAAGGTTGACACAGCACGTTTTCCAGCTTTATTTGAGAGAATATTTTGGTCATCTTTATCCGAAAAATTAGTGTCCTTTCCTCGTACATATTTTAAAGAGATATATATAGCCCACTCTAATATGATGATAAAGAGTAAGTGGGGACTCTGTAGATGATTATAAAATTATTAGATTATTAAATTTAATGTTGGCAATTTTCTTTTTTTAGCTTTATTCGAGGGAATAATTTGCTCATCTTTATCCGAAAAATTAGCGTTCTCTCCTCGTACATATTTTATAGAGATATACATATCCCACTTTTATATGGTGATAAGCTGTAAGTGGGGACCCTGTTATTGAATATAGAAATATTTGTGTTTTTATTTTAAAGTTGGCACTGGTCGTTTCTCAGGTTTATTTGAGGGAATATTTTCTCATCTTTATCCGAAATATTAGTGTTCTTTTCTCGTACATAATTTATGGAGATATACCTATCCCACTTTTATATGGAGATAAACTGTAAGTGGGCCTTAAGATTAATGTAACATTATTAGATTATTAATTTTTGAAGTTGGCACTGGTCGTTTTTCAGCTTTATTTGCGGGAATATTTTGCTCATCTTTATCCGAAATATTAGTGTTCTTTTCTCGTACATAATTTATGGAGATATACCTATCCGACTTATATATGATGATAAAGTGTAAGTGAGGACCCTGTAGATGAATATAAAATATTTAGTTTATTTATTTTAAAGTTGGCAATTTTTCTTTTTTTAGCTTCATTTGAGGGAATATTTTGCTGACCTTTATCCGAAAAATTAGTGTTCTTTTCTCGTATATATTTTATAAAGATATACATATCCCACTTTTATATGGAGATAAACTGTAAGTGGGCCTTAAGATGAATGTAACATTATTAGATTATTAATTTTTGAAGTTGGCACTGGTCGTTTTTCAGCTTTATTTGCGCGAATATTTTGCTCATCTTTATCCGAAATATTAGTGTTCTTTCCTGGTACATAATTTATGGAGATATACCTATCTCACTTATATATGGTGATAAAGTGTAAGTGAGGACCCTGTTGATAAATATAAAATTATTAGACTATTAATTTTAAAGTTGGCAATTTTCCTTTTTTAGTTTCATTTGAGGGAATATTTTGCTCATCTTTATCCGAAAAAATTGTGTTCTTTCTTCGTATATATTTTATAGAGATATACCTATCATAATTTTGTATGGTAATAAACTTTAAGTGCGGACCCTGTAGATGAATATAAAACTAATAGATTATTAATTTTAAAGTTGGTACTGTTCGTTTTTCAGCTTCATTTGAGGGAATATTTTGCTCATCTTTATCCGGAAAATTAGTGTTCTTTCCTCGTACTTATTCTATAGAGATATACCGATCCCACTTTTATATGGTGATAGAGTGCAAGTGGTGACCCTTTAGATGAATATAATATTATTAGATTATTAATTTTAAAGTACGCACTGCTCGTTTTTTTGCTTCATTTCAGGGTATATTTTCCTCATCTTTATCCGAAAAATTAGTGTTCTTTCCTCGTACATATTGTATAAGGATATACCTATTTCACTTTTATATAGGTGATAAGGTGTAAGTGGGGACAATCTAAATGAACACAAAATTATTAGATTATTAATTTTAAAGTTGGCAATTTTCCTTTTCTAGCTTCATTTGAGGGAATATTTTGCTCATCTTTAACAGAAAAATTAGTGTTCTTTCCTCGTACATATTCTAAAGAGATATACCTATCCCACTTTTATATGGTAATAAAGTGTAAGTGAAGTCCCTGTAGGTGAATAAAAATTATAAGATTAATTTTTTTTAAGTTGGCAATTTTCCTTTTTTTAGCGTCATTTGAGGGAATATTTTGCTCATCTTTATCCGAAAAATTATTGTTTTTTCTCGAATATACTTTATAGAGATATACCTATCCCACTTTCATATGGTGATAAACTGTAAGTAGAGACCCTGTAGATGAATATAAAATTATAAGATTATTAATTTTAAAGCTGGCACTGGTCGTTTTTTAGCTTCATTTGAGGGAATATTTTGCTCATAGTTATCACAAAAATTAGTGTTCTTTCCTCGTAGGTATTCTATAGAGATGTACCTATCGCAGGTTTATATAGTGATAAAGTGTTAGTGGTGACCCTGTAGATGAATATAAAATTATTAGATTATTAAAGTTGGCACTGCACGTTTTTCAGCTTTATTTGCGGGAATATTTTGCTCATCATTATCCGAAATATTAGTGTTCTTTCCTGGTACATAATTTATGGAGATATACCTATCCCACTTATATATGGTGATAAAGTGTTAGTGGTGACCCTGTAGATGAATATAAAGTTATTAGATTATTAAATTCAATGTTCGCAATTTTCCTTTCTTTAGCTTCTTTGAGGGAATATATTGCTCATCTTTATCCGAAAAATTAGTGTTCTTTCCTCGTAATATTTTATATAGATATACATATCCCACTTTTATATGGTGATAAGGTGTAAGTGGGGACCCTGTAGATGAATGTAAAATTATTAGATTATTAATTTTATAGTTGGTACTGTTCGTTTTTCTGCTTCATTTGAGGGAATATTTTGCTCATCTTTATCCGGAAAATTAGTGTTCTTTTCTCGTACATATTCTATAGAGATATACCGATCCCACTTTTATATAGTGATAGAATGCAAGTGGTGACCCTTTAGATGAATACAAAATTATTAGATTATTAATTTCAAAGTACGCTCTGCTCGTTTTTTTGCTTCATTTCAGGGTATATTTTGCTCATCTTTATCCGAAAAATTAGTGTTCTTTCCTCGTACATATTCTATAGGGATATACCTATTTCACTTTTTTATAGGTGATAAGGTGTAAGTGGGGACACTCTAAATGAACATAAAATTATTAGAATAATTATTTTAAAGTTGGCAATTTTCCTTTTTTAGCTTCATTTGAGGGAATATTTTGCTCATCTTTAACAGAAAAATTAGTGTTCTTTCCTCGTAATATTCTAAAGAGATATACCTATCCCACTTTTATATGGTAATAAAGTGTAAGTGAAGTCCGTGTAGGTGAATAAAAAATAATAAGATTAATTTTTTTTAAGTTGGCAATTTTCCTTTTTTTAGCGTCATTTGAGGGAATATGTTGCTCATCTTTGTCCGAAAAATTAGTGTTCTTTCCTCGTACATAATTTATAGAAATATACCTATCCCACTTTTATATGGTGTCAAAGTGTAATTGGGGACCCAGTAGATGAATATAAAATTATTAGATTATTAATTTTAAAGTTGGCACTGGTCGTTTTTCAATTTTATTTGAGGGAATATTTTGCTCATCTTTATCCGAAAAATTAGTATTCTTTCTACGTACATATTTTATAGAGATATATATAGCCCACTTTTATATGGTGATAAAGTGTAAGTGAAGACCCTGTAGATGAATATAAAATTATTAGATTATTAAGGTTGACACAGCACGTTTTCCAGCTTTATTTGAGAGAATATTTTGCTCATCTTTATCCGAAAAATTACTGTCCTTTCCTCGTATATATTTCAAAGAGATATATATAGCCCACTCTAATATGATGATAAAGAGTAAGTGGGGACTCTGTAGATGATTATAAAATTATTAGATTATTAATTTTAAAGTTGGC
Source organism: Thermobia domestica (assembly GCF_964235325.1). NCBI lineage: Eukaryota > Metazoa > Arthropoda > Insecta > Zygentoma > Lepismatidae > Thermobia > Thermobia domestica. The sequence continues at coordinate 193,341,059 of NC_137456.1, forward strand.
ACTGGTCGTTTCTCACGTTTATTTGAGGGAATATTTTCTCATCTTTATCCGAAATATTAGTGTTCTTTTCTCGTACACAATTTAAGGAGATATACCTATCCCACTTTTATATGGAGATAAACTGTAAGTGGGCCTTAAGATTAATGTAACATTATTAGATTATTAATTTTTGAAGTTGGCACTGGTCGTTTTTCAGCTTTATTTGAGGGAATATTTTGCTCATCTTTATCCGAAATATTAGAGTTCTTTTCTCGTACATAATTTATGGAGATATACCTATCCCACTTATATATGGTGATAAAGTGTAAGTGAGGACCCTGTAGGTGAATATAAAATTATAAGATTAATTTTTTTAAGTTGGCAATTTTCCTTTTTTTTAGCGTCATTTGAGGGAATATTTTGCTCATCTTTAACAGTAAAATTAGTGTTCTTTCCTCGTACATTTTCTAAAGAGATATACTTATCCCACTTTTATATGGTAATAAAGTGTAAGTGAAGTCCCTGTAGGTGAATATAAAATTATAAGATTAATTTTTTTAAGTTGGCAATTTTCCTTTTTTTAGCGTCATTTGAGGGAATATTTTGCTCATCTTTATCCGAAAAATTATTGTTCTTTCCTCGAATATATTTTATAGAGATATATCTATCCCACTTTTATATGGTGATGTGCTGTAAGTGCGGACCCTGTAGATGAATGTAAAATTATTAGATTATTAATTTATGAAGTTGGCACTGGTCGTTTTTCAACTTTATTTGAGGGAATATTTTCCTCATCTTTATCCCAAAAATTATTGTTCTTTCCTCGTACACATTTTATGGACATATACCTATCCCACTTTTGAATGGTGATAAAGTGTAAGTAAGGACCCTGTAGATTAATATAAAAATATTAGATTATTAATTTCAAAATTTGGCAATTTTCCTTTTTTTAGCTTCATTTGACGGAATATTTTGCTCATCTCTACCCGAAAAATTAGTGTTCTTTCCTCGTATATATTTTGTAGATATATATATAGCCCACTTTAATTTGATGATAAACTGTAAGTGGGGACTCTGTAGATGAATATAAAATTATTAGATTATTAAATGTAATGTTCCCAATTTTCCGTTCTTTAGCTTCTTTGAGGGAATATATTGCTCATCTTTATCCGAAAAATTAGTGTTCTTTCCTCGTAATATTTTATAGAGATATACATATCCCACTTTTATATGATGATACACTGTAAATGGGGACCCTGTACATGAAAATAACATTATCAGATTATTAATTTTAAAGGTGGCACTAGTAGTTTTTCAGCTCTATTTGAGGGAATATTTTGCTCATTTTTATCCGAAAAATTAGTGTTCTTTCCTCGTACATATTTTATCGATATATATATTGCCCACTTTTATATGGGGATAAAGTGTAAGTGGGGACTTTGTAGATGAATATAAAATTATTAATTTTAAAAGTTGGAACTGGTCGTTTTCCACCCTCATTTGAAAAAATTATTTGCTCATCTTTATCCGAAAAATTAGTGTTTCTTCCTCGTACATACTTTATAGAGATATATATAGCCCGCTTTTATATGGTCATAAAGTGTAAATGAAGACCCTGTAGATGAATGAAAAATTATTATATTCCTAATTTTAAAGTTGGCACTGGTCGTTTTTCAGCTTTATTTGAGGGAATATTTTGCTCATCTTTATCCGAAATATTAGTGTTCTTTCCTCAATTTATGGAGATATACCTATCCCACTTATATATGGTGATAAAGTGTAAGTGAGGACCCTGTTGATAAATATAAAATTATTAGATTATTAATTTTAAAGTTGTCATTTTTCTTTTTTTTAGTTTCATTTGAGGGAATATTTTGCTCATCTTTATCCGAAAAATTAGTGTTCTTTCTTCGTATATATTTTATAGAGATATACCTATCCCACTTTTATATGGTGATAAAGTGCAAGTGGTGACCCTTTAGATGAATATAAAATTATTAGATTATTAATTTTAAAGTACGCACTGCTCCTTTTTTTTTGCTTCATTTGAGGGTATATTTTGCTCATCTTAATCCGAAAAATTTGTATTCTTTCTACGTACATAATTTATAGAGATATATATAGCCCACTTTTATATGGTGATAAAGTGTAAGTGAAGACCCTGTAGATGAATGAAAAATTGTTAGATTTTTAATTTTAAATTTGGCACTGGTCGTTTTTCAGCTTTATTTGAGGGAATAATTTGCTCATTTTTATCCGAAAAATATGTGTTCTTCCCTCGTACATATTTTATAGAGATATACATATCCCACTTTTATATGGTGTCAAAGTGTAAGTGGGGACCCTTTACATGAATATAAAATTATTAGATTATTAAAGTTGACACTGCACGTTTTCCAGCTTTATTTGAGAGAATATTTTGCTCATCTTTATCCGAAAAATTAGTGTCCCTTCCTCGTACATATTTTAAAGAGATATATATAGCCCACTCTAATATGATGATAAAGAGTAAGTGGGGACTCTGTAGATGATTATAAAATTATTAGATTATTAAATTTAATGTTGGCAATTTTCTTTTTTTAGCTTTATTTGAGGGAATATTTTGCTCATCTTTATCCGAAAAATTAGTGTTCTCTCCTCGTACATATTTTATAGAGATATACATATCCCACTTTTATATGGTGATAAGCTGTAAGTGGGGACCCTGTTAATGAATATAGAAATATTTGTTTTTTTTATTTTAAAGTTGGCACTGGTCGTTTCTTAGGTTTATTTGAGGGAATATTTTGCTCATCCTTATCGGAAAAATTACTGTTATTTACTTGTACATATTTTATACAGAATTGTATAGCCCACTTTTATATGGTGATAAACTGTAAGTGCGGACCCTGTAGATGAATATAAAACTAATAGATTATTAATTCTAAAGTTGGTACTGGTCGTTTTTCAGCTTCATTGGAGGGAATATTTTGCTCATCTTTATCCGAAAAATTAGTGTTCTTTCCTCGTACATATTCTATAGAGATATACAGATCCCACTTTTATATGTTGATAAAGTGCAAGTGGTGACCCTTTAGATGAATATAAAATTATTAGATTATTAATTTTAAAGTACGCACTGCTCGTTTTTTTGCTTCATTTCAGGGTATATTTTGCTCATCTTTATCCCAAAAATTAGTGTTCTTTCCTCGTACATATTCTATAGGGATAAACCTATTTCACTTTTATATAGGTTTTAAGGTGTAAGCGGGGACACTCTAAATGTACATAAAATTATTAGATTATTCATTTTAAAGTTGGCAATTTTCCTTTTTTTAGCTTCATTTGAGGAAATATTTTGCCCATCTTTAACAGAAAAATTAGTGTTCTTTCCTCGTACATATTCTAAAGAGATATACCTATCCCACCTTTATATGGTAATAAAGTGTAAGTGAAGTCCCTGTAGGTGAATATAAAATTATAAGATTAATTTTTTTAAAGTTGGCAATTGTCCATTTTTTAGCGTCATTTGAGGGAATATTTTGCTCATCTTTATCAGAAAAATTATTGTTCTTTCCTCGAATATATTTTATAGAGATATACCTATCCCACTTTCATATAGTGATAAACTGTAAGTGGAGACCCTGTAGATGAATATAAAATTATTAGATTATTAATTTTAAAGCAGGCACTGGACGTTTTTTAGTCTCATTTGAGGGAATATTTTGCTCATAGTTATCAAAAAAATTAGTGTTCTTTCCTCGTACATATTTTATAGAGATATATATAGCCCGCTTTAATATGATGATAAAGTGTAAGTGGGGACTCTGTAGATGAATATAAAATTATTATATTATTAAATTTAATGTTCGCAATTTTCCTTTTTTTAGCTTCATTTGGGGGAATATTTTGCTCATCTTTATCCGAAAAATTAGTGTTCTTTCCTTGTAATATTTTATAGAGATATACCTATCCCAATTTTATATGGTGATAAAAACAGTAAGTGGAGGCCCTGTAAATGAATATAAAATTATTAGATAATAATTTTAAAGTTGCCAATTTTCCTTTTTACCTTCATTTGAGGCAATATTTTCTCATCTTTAACCGAAAAATTAGTGTTCTTTCCTCGTACTTATTCTATAGAGATATACCGATCCCACTTTTATATGGTGATAGAGTGCAAGTGGTGACCCTTTAGATGAATATAATATTATTAGATTATTAATTTTAAAGTACGAACTGCTCGTTTTTTTGCTTCATTTCAGGGTATATTTTCCTCATCTTTATCCGAAAAATTAGTGTTCTTTCCTCGTACATATACTATAGGGATATACCTATTTCACTTTTATATAGGTGATAAGGTGTAAGTGGGGACAATCTAAATGAACACAAAATTATTAGATTATTAATTTTAAAGTTGGCAATTTTCCTTTTCTAGCTTCATTTGAGGGAATATTTTGCTCATCTTTAACAGAAAAATTAGTGTTCTTTCCTCGTACATATTCTAAAGAGATATACCTATCCCACTTTTATATGGTAATAAAATGTAAGTAAAGTCCCTGTAGGTGAATATAAAATTATAAGATTAATTTTTTTTAAGTTGGCAATTTTCCTTTTTTTAGCGTCATTTGAGGGAATATTTTGCTCATCTTTATCCGAAAAATTATTGTTTTTTCCTCGAATATACTTTATAGAGATATACCTATCCCACTTTCATATGGTGATAAACTGTAAGTAGAAACCCTGTAGATGAATATAAAATTATAAGATTATTAATTTTAAAGCTGGCACTGGTCGTTTTTTAGCTTCATTTGAGGGAATATTTTGCTCATAGTTATCAGAAAAATTAGTGTTCTTTCCTCGTAGGTATTCTATAGAGATGTACCTATCGCAGGTTTTAATGGTGATAAAGTGTTAGTGGTGACCCTGTAGATGAATATAAAATTATTAGATTATTAAATTCAATGTTCGCAATTTTCCTTTCTTTAGCTTCTTTGAGATAATATATTGCTCATCTTTATCCGAAAAATTAGTGTTCTTTCCTCGTAATATTTTATATAGATATACATATCCCACTTTTATATGGTGATAAGGTGTAAGTGGGGACCCTGTAGATGAATGTAAAATTATTAGATTATTAATTTTAAAGTTGGTACTGTTCGTTTTTCTGCTTCATTTGAGGGAATATTTTGCTCATCTTTATCCGGAAAATTAGTGTTCTTTTCTCGTACATATTCTATAGAGATATACCGATCCCACTATCATATAGTGATAGAGTGCAAGTGGTGACCCTTTAGATGAATACAAAATTATTAGATTATTAATTTCAAAGTACGCTCTGCTCGTTTTTTGCTTCATTTCAGGGTATATTTTGCTCATCTTTATCCGAAAAATTAGTGTTCTTTCCTCGTACATATTCTATAGGGATATACCTATTTCACTTTTATATAGGTGATAAGGTGTAAGTGGGGACACTCTAAATGAACATAAAATTATTAGAATATTAATTTTAAACTTGGCAATTTTCCTTTTTTTAGCTTCATTTGAGGGAATATTTGGCTCATCTTTAACAGAAAAATTAGTGTTCTTTCCTCGTACATATTCTAAAGAGATATACCTATTCCACTTTTATATGGTAATAAAGTGTAAGTGAAGTCCCTGTAGGTGAATAAAAAATAATAAGATTAATTTTTTTAAGTTGGCAATTTTCCTTTTTTTAGCGTCATTTGAGGGAATATTTTGCTCATCTTTGTCCGAAAAATTAGTGTTCTTTCCTCGTACATAATTTAAAGAAATATACATATCCCACTTTTATATGGTGCCAAAGTGTAATTGGGGACCCAGTAGATGAATATAAAATTATTAGATTATTAATTTTAAAGTTGGCACTGGTTGTTTTTCAGTTTTATTTGAGGGAATATTTTTCTCATCTTTATCCGAAAAATTAGTATTCTTTCTACGTACATATTTTATAGAGATATATATAGCCCACTTTTATATGGTGATAAAGTGTAAGTGAAGACCCTGTAGATGAATATAAAATTATTAGATTATTAAGGTTGACACAGCACGTTTTCCAGCTTTATTTGAGAGAATATTTTGCTCATCTTTATCCGAAAAATTAGTGTCTTTCCTCGTACATATTTTAAAGAGATATGATAAAGAGTAAGTGGGGACTCTGTAGATGATTATAAAATTATTAGATTATTAAATTTAATGTTGGCAATTTTCTTTTTTTAGCTTTATTCGAGGGAATAATTTGCTCATCTTTATCCGAAAAATTAGTGTTCTCTCCTCGTACATATTTTATAGAGATATACATATCCCACTTTTATATGGTGATAAGCTGTAAGTGGGGACCCTGTTAATGAATATAGAAATATTTGTGTTTTTATTTTAAAGTTGGCACTGGTCGTTTCTCAGGTTTATTTGAGGGAATATTTTCTCATCTTTATCCGAAATATTAGTGTTCTTTTCTCGTACATAATTTATGGAGATATACCTTTCCCACTTTTATATGGAGATAAACTGTAAGTGGGCCTTAAGATTAATGTAACATTATTAGATTATTAATTTTTGAAGTTGGCACTGGTCGTTTTTCAGCTTTATTTGCGGGAATATTTTGCTCATCTTTATCCGAAATATTTGTGTTCTTTTCTCGTACATAATTTATGGAGATATACCTATCCCACTTATATATGGTGATAAAGTGTAAGTGAGGACCCTGTAGGTGAATATAAAATTATAAGATTAATTTTTTTAAGTTGGCAATTTTCCTTTTTTTTAGCGTCATTTGAAGGAATATTTTGCTCATCTTTAACAGTAAAATTAGTGTTCTTTCCTCGTACATTTTCTAAAGAGATATACTTATCCCACTTTTATATGGTAATAAAGTGTAAGTGAAGTCCCTGTAGGTGAATATAAAATTATAAGATTAATTTTTTTTAAGTTGGCAATTTTCCTTTTTTTAGCGTCATTTGAGGGAATATTTTGCTCATCTTTATCCGAAAAATTATTGTTCTTTCCTCGAATATATTTTCTAGAAATATATCTATCCCACTTTTATATGGTGATGTGCTGTAAGTGCGGACCCTGTAGATGAATGTAAAATTATTAGATTATTAATTTATAAAGTTGGCACTGGTCGTTTTTCAGCTTTATTTGAGGGAATATTTTCCTCATCTTTATCCCAAAAATTATTGTTCTTTCCTCGTACACATTTTATGGACATATACGTATCCGACTTTTGAATGGTGATAAAGTGTAAGTAAGGACCCTGTAGATTAATATAAAAATATTAGATTATTAATTTCAAAATTTGGCAATTTTCCTTTTTTTAGCTTCATTGACGGAATATTTTGCTCATCTTTACCCGAAAAATTAGTGTTCTTTCCTCGTATATATTTTGTAGATATATATATAGCCCACTTTAATTTGATGATAAGCTGTAAGTGGGGACTCAGTAGATAAATATAAAATTATTAGATTATTATATTTAACGTTCCCAATTTTCTTTTTTTTAGCTTCTTTGAGGGAATATATTGCTCATCTTTATCCGAAAAATTAGTGTTCTTTCCTCGTAATATTTTATAGAGATATACATATCCCACTTTTATATGATGATACACTGTAAATGGGGACCCTGTACATGAAAATAACATTATCAGATTATTAATTTTAAAGGTGGCACTGGTAGTTTTTCATCTCTATTTGAGGGAATATTTTGCTCATTTTTATCCGAAAAATTAGTGTTCTTTCCTTGTACATATTTTATCGATATATATATTGCCCACTTTTATATGGTGATAAAGTGTAAGTGGGGACTTTGTAGATGAATATAAAATTATTAATTTTAAAAGTTGGAACTGGTCGTTTTCCACTTTCATTTGATAAAATTATTTGCTCATCTTTATCCGAAAAATTAGTGTTTCTTCCTCGCACATACTTTATAGAGATATATATAGCCCGCTTTTATATGGTCATAAAGTGTAAATGAAGACCCTGTAGATGAATGAAAAATTATTATATTCCTAATTCTAAAGTTGGCACTGGTCGTTTTTCAGCTTTATTTGAGGGAATATTTTGCTCATTTTTATCCGAAAAATTTGTATTCTTTCCTCGTACATAATTTATACAAATATACCTATCCCACCTTTATATGGTGATAAAGTGCAAGTAATGACCCTTAGATGAATATAAAGTATTAGATTATTAATTTTAAAGTATGCACTGCTCGTTTTTTTGCTTCATTTGATGGTATATTTGGCTCATCTTTACCCGAAAAATTAGTGTCTTTTCCTCGTACATATTCTATAGGGATATACCTATCCCACTTTTATATAGGTGATAAGGTGTAAGTAGGAACACTCTAGATGAACATAAAATTATTAGATTATTAATCATTTTAAAGTTGGCAATTTTCCTTTTTTTAGCTTCATTGCAGGGAATATTTTGCTCATCTTTAACCGAAAAATTAGTGTTCTTTCCCCGTACATATATATATATATATATATATATGTATATAGCCCACCTTTATATGGTGATACACTGTAAATGGGGACCCTGTACATGAAAATAACAGTATCAGATTATTAATTTTAAAGTTGGAACTGGTCGTTTTTTTTGCTTCATTTGAAGGTATATTTTGCTCATCTATATCCCAAAAATTAATATTCTATCTACGTACATATTTTATAGTTATATATAGCCCACTTTTACATGGTGATAAAGTGTAAGTGAAGACCCTATAGATGAATGAAAAACTATTAGATTTTTAATTTTAAAGTTGGCACTGGCCGTTTTTCAGCTTTATTTAGGGAATATTTTGCTCATTTTTATCCGAAAAATTTGTGTTCTTTCCTCGTACATATTTTATAGAGATATATATAGCTCGCTTTTATATGGTGATAAAGTGTAAGTGGGGGCCTGTAGATGAATATAAAATTATTAGATTATTAATTTTTAAAGTTGGCACTGGTCGTTTTTCAGCTTCATTTGAGGGAATATTTTGCTCATCTTTATCCGAAAAATTAGTGTTCTTTCCTCGTCCATATTTTATGGAGTTATACCTATCCCACTTTTATATGGTGATAAAGTGTAAGTGGTGACCCTTTACATGAATATAAAATTATTAGATTATTAAAGTTGACACTGCACGTTTTTCAGCTTTATTTGAGGGAATATTTTGCTAATCTTTATCCGAAAAATTAGTGTTCTTTCCTCGTAATATTTTATAGAAATATACCTATCCCACTTTTATATGGTGATAAAGTGTAAGTGGTGACCCTGTAGTTGAATATAAAATTATTAGATTATTAAAGTTGACACTGGTCGTTTTTCAGCTTTATTTGAGGGAATATTTTGCTCATCTTTATCTGAAAAATGAGTGTTCTTTCCCCGTACATATCTATATATATATATATATATATATATATATATATATATATATATATATATATATAGCCCACCATTATATGGTGATACACTGTAAATAAGGACCCTGTAGATGAAAATAACATTATCAGATTATTAATTTTAAAGTTGGCAATGGTCGTTTATTTTTCCTTCATTTGAGGGTATATTTTGCTCATCTTTATCCGAAAAATTAGTGTTTCTTCCTAGTACATACTTTATAGAGATATATATAGCCCGCTTTTATATGGTCATAAAGTGTAAGTGAAGATCTTGTAGATGAATGAAAAATTATTAGATTCTTAATTTTAAAGTCGCCACTGGTCGTTTTTCAGCTTTATTTGAGGGAATATTTTGCTCATTTTTATCCGAAAAATTTGTATTCTTTCCTCGTACATATCTTATAGAGATATATATAGCCCGCTTTATATGGTGATAAAGTGTAAGTGGGGACCTGTAGATGCATATAAAATTATTAGATTATTAATTTTTAAAGTTGGCACTGGTCGTTTTTCAGCTTCATTTGAGGGAATATCTTGCTCATCCTTATCCGAAAAAATTAGTGTTCTTTCCTCGTACATATTTTATGGAGATATACCTATCCCACTTTTATATGGTGATAAAGTGTAAGTGGGGACCCCGTACATGAGTATAAAATTTTTAGATTATTAATATTAAAGTTGGCATTTGTCGTTTTTCAGCTTCATTTGAGGGAATATTTTGCTCATCTTTATCCGAAAAATTAGTGTTCTTTCCTCGTAGATACTATATACAGATATACCTATCGCACGTTTATATGGTGATAAAGTGTAAGTGGTGACCCTGTAGTTGAATATAAAATTATTAGATTATTAAAGTTGGCACTGGTCGTTTTTCAGCTTTATTTGAGGGAATATTTTGCTCATCTTTATCTGAAAAATGAGTGTTCTTTTCTCGTACATATTTTATAGAGGTATATATAGCCCACTCTAATATGATGATAAAGAGTAAGTGGGGACTCTGTAAATGATTATAAAATTATTAGATTATTAAATTTAATGTTGGCAATTTTCTTCTTTTAGCTTCATTTGAGGGAATATTTTGCTCATGTTTATCCGAAAAATTAGTGTTCTCTCGTCGTACATATTTTATAGAGATATACATATCCCACTTTTATATGGTGATAAGCTGTAAGTGGGGCCAAGTAGATGAATGTAGAATTATTTGATTTTTTAAAGCAGGGATTTTTCTTTTTTTAGCTTCATTTGAGGGAATATTTTCTCATCTTTATCCGAAAAATTAGCGTTCTTTTCTCGTACATATTTTATAGGGATATATGTAGCCCACTTTTATATGGTGATAAAGTGTAAGTGGGGACCCTGTAGATGAATATGAAATTATTAGTTTATTTATTTTAAAGTTGGCAATTTTCCTTTTTTTAGCTTCATTTGAACGAATATTTTGCTCACCTTTATCCGAAAAATTAGTGTTTTTCTCTCGTATATATTTTATAGAGATATAAATATCCCACTTTTATATTGAGATAAACTGTAAGTGGGCCTTTAGATGGATGTAAAATTATTATATTATTAATTTTTGAAGTTGGCACTGGTCGTTTTTCACCTTTACTTGAGAGAATATTTTTCTCATCTTTATCCGAAATATTAGTGTTCTTTCCTCGTACATAATTTATGGAGATATACCTATCCCACTTTTATATGGTGATAAAGTGTAAGTGAGGACTCTGTAGATGAATATAAAATTATTAGATTATTAGTTTTAAAGTTGGCATTTTTCCTTTTTTAGTTTCATTTGAGGGAATATTTTGCTCATGTTTATCCGAAAAATTAGTTTTTTTTCTTCGTATATATTTTTTTAGAAATATACCTATCCCAATTTTATATGGTGATAAACTGTAAGCGGAGGCTCTGTAGATGAATATAAAATTATTAGATTATAATTTTAAAGTTGCCAATTTTCCTTTTTTACCTTCATTTGAGGCAATATTTTCTCACCTTGAACCGAAAAATTAGTGTTTTTCCTCTTACATATTTTATACAAATATACCTATCCCACTTTTATATGGTGATAAAGTGCAAATGGTGACCCTTAGATGAATATAAAATATTAGATTATTAATTTTAAAGTATGCACTGCTCGTTTTTTTCTTCATTTGAGGGTATATTTGGCTCATCTTTACCCGAAAAATTAGTGTTCTTTCCCCGTACGTATATATATATATATAGCCCACCATTATATGGTGATACACTGTAAATGGGGACCCTGTAGATGAAAATAAAATTATCAGATTATAAATTTTAAAGTTGGCACTGGTCGTTTTTTTTCTTCATTTGAGGGTATATTTTTTTCTCATCTCTATCCGAAAAATTAGTATTCTTTCCTCGTACATATTTTATAGAGATATATATAGCCCACTTTTATATGGTGATAAAGTATAAGTGAAGACCCTGTAGATGAATGAAAAATTATTAGATTTTTAATTTTAAATTTGGCATTGGTCGTTTTTCAGCTTTATTTGAGGTAATAATTTGCTCATTTTTATCCGAAAAATTTGTGTTCTTCACTCGTACATATTTTATAGAGATATACATATCCCACTTTTATATGGTGTCAAAGTGTAAGTGGGGACCCTTTACATGAATATAAAATTATTAGATTATTAAAGTTGACACTGCACGTTTTCCAACTTTATTTGAGAAAATATTTTGCTCATCTTTATCTGAAAAATTAGTGTCCTTTCCTCGTACATATTTTAAAGAGATATATAGCCCACTCTAATATGATGATAAAGAGTAAGTGGGGACTCTGTAGATGATTATAAAATTATTAGATTATTAAATTTAATGTTGGCAATTTTCTTTTTTTAGCTTTATTTGAGGGAATATTTTGCTCATCTTTAACCGAAAAATTAGTGTTTTTCCTCGTACATTTTTATAGAGATATATATATCATACTTTTATATGGTGATAAGCTGTAAGTGGGGACTCTGTTAATGAATATACAAATACTTGTTTTTTTATTTTAAAGTTGGCAGTGGTCGTTTCTCAGGTTTATTTGAGGGAATATTTTGCTCATCCTTATTGGAAAAATTATTGCTATTTACTCGTACATATTTTATACAGAATTGTATAGCCCACTTTTATATGGTGGTAAAGTGTAAGTGGGGACCCTGTGGATGAATATAAAATTATTAGTTTATTAATTTTCAAAGTTGGCACTGGTAGTTTTTCAGCTTCATTTGAGGGAATATTTTCTCATCTTTATCCGAAAAATTAGCTTTCTTTCCTCTTACATATTTTATGGGATATATATAGACCACTTTTATATAGTGATAAAGTGTAAGCTGGGACCCTGTAGATGAATATAAAATATTTAGTTTATTAATTTTAAAGTTGGCAATTTTCCTTTTTTTAGCTTCATTTGAGGGAATATTTTGCTCAACTTTATAAGAAAAATTAGTGTTCTTTTCTCGTATAAATTTTATAAAGATACACCTATCCCACTTTTATATGGAGATAAACTGTAAGTGGGCCTTAAGATGAATGTAACATTATTAGATTATAAATTTTTGAAGTTGGCACTGGTCGTTTTTCAGCTTTACTTGCGGGAATATTTTGCTCATCTTTATCCGAAATATTAGTGTTCTTTCTTCGTACACAATTTATGGAGATATAACTATCGCACTTATATATGGTGATAAAGTGTAAGTGAGGACCCTGTTGATAAATATAAAAATATTAGATTATTAATTTTAAAGTTGGCAATTTTCCTTTTTTTAGTTTCATTTGAGGGAATATTTTGCTCATCTTTATCCGAAAATACAGTGTTCTTTCTTCGTATATATTTTATAGAGATATACCTATCACAATTTTATATGGTAATAAACTGTAAGTGCGGACCCTGTACATGAATATAAAACTAATAGATTATTAATTTTAAAGTTGGTACTGGTCGTTTTTCAGCTTCATTTGAGGGAATACTTTGCTCATTTTTATCCGAAAAATTAGTGTTCTCTCTTCGTACATATTCTATAGGGATATACCTATTTCCTTTTATGTAGGTGATAAGGTGTAAGTGGGGACACTCTAAATGAACATAAAATTATTAGATTATTAATTTTAAAGTTGGCAATTTTCCTTTTTTTAGCTTCATTTGAGGGAATATTTTGCTCATCTTTAACAGAAAGATTAGTGTTCTTTCCTCGTACATATTCTAAAGACATATACCTATCATACTTTTATATGGTAATAAAGTGTAAGTGAAGTCCCTGTAGATGAATAAAAAATTATTATATTATTAAATTTAATGTTCGCAATTTTCCTTTTTTTTAGCTTCATTTGAGGGAATATTTTGCTCATCTTTATCCAAAAAATTAGTGTTCTTTCCTCGTAATATTTTATAGAGATATACCTATGCCAATTTTATATGGTGATAAACTGTAAGTGGAGGCCCTATAGATGAATATAAAATTATTAGATTATAATTTTAAAGTTGCCAATTTTCCTTTTTTACCTTCATTCGAGGCAATATTTTCTCATCTTTAACCGAAAAATTAGTGTTTTTCCTCGTACATATTTTATAGAAATATACCTATCCCACTTTTATATGGTGATAAAGTGCAAATGGTGACCCATAGATGAATATAAAATTATTAGATTATTAATTTTAAAGTATGCACTGCTCGTTTTTTTGCTTCATTTGAGGGTATATTTTGCTCATCTTTATCCGAAAAATTAGTATTCTTTCTACGTACATATTCTAAAGAGGTATATATATAGCCCACTCTAATATGATGATAAAGAGTAGGTGGGGACTCTGCAGATGATTATAAAATAATTAGATTATTAAATTTAATGTTGGCATATTTCTTTTTTTCGCTTTATTTGAGGGAATATTTTGCTCATCTTTATCCGAAAAATTAATGTTCTCTCCTCGTACATATTTTATAGAGATATATATAGCCCACTTTAATTTGATGATAAACTGTAAGTGGGGACTCTGTAGATGAATATAAAATTATTAGATTATTAAATTTAATGTTCGCAATTTTCCCTTCTTTAGCTTCTTTCAGGGAATATATTGCTCATCTTTATCCGAAAAATTAGTGTTCTTTCCTCATAATATTTTATAGAGATATACATATCCCACTTTTATATGGTGATAAGCTGTAAGTGAGGACCCTGTAGATGAATGTAAAATTATTAGATTATTAATTTTTAAAGTTGGCACTGGTCGTTTTGCAGCTTTATTTGAGGGAATATTTTGCTCATCTTTATCCCAAAAATTATTGTTCTTTCCTCGTACACATTTTATGGACATATACCTATCCCACTTTCGAATGGTGATAAAGTGTAAGTAAGGACCCTGTAGATTAATATAAAAATATTAGATTATTAATTTCAAAATTTGGCAATTTTCCTTTTTTTAGCTTCATTTGACGGAATATTTTGCTCATCGTTACCCGAAAAATTAGTGTTCTTTCCTCGTATATATTTCGTAGATATATATAGCACACTTTAATTTGATGATAAACTGTAAGTGGGTACTCTGTAGATGAATATAAAATTATTAGATTATTAAATTTAATGTTCGCAATTTTCCTCTATTTAGCTTCTTTGAGGGAATATATTGCTCATCTTTATCCGAAAAATTAGTGTTCTTTCCTCGTAATATTTTATAGAGATATACATATCCCACTTTTATATGGTGATACACTGTAAATGGGGACCCTGTACATGAAAATAACATTATCAGATTATTAATTTTAAAGCTGGCACTGGTCGTTTTTCAGCTCTATTTGAGGGAATATTTTGCTCATTTTTATCCGAAAAATTAATGTTCTTTCCTCGTACATATTTTATCGATATATATATTGCCCTCTTTTATATGGTGATAAAGTGTAAATGGGGACTTTGAAGATGAATATAAAATTATTAATTTTTAAAGTTGGCAGTGGTCGTTTTAAGCTTCATTTGAGGGAATATTTTGATCATCTTTATCCGAAAAATTAGTGTTTCTTCCTCGTACATATTTTATAGAGATATATTTAGCCCACTTTCTTATGGTGATAAACTGTAAGTGGAGACCCTGTAGATGAATGAAAAAGTATTAGATTTTTAATTTTAAAGCTGGCTCTGGTCGTTTTTTAGCTTTTTTTGAGGGAATATTTTGCTCATTTTTATCCGAAAAATTTGCGTTCTTTCCTCGTATATATTTCATAGAGATATATATATAGCCCGCTTTATATGGTGATAAAGTGTAAGTAGGGACCTGTAGATGAATATAAAATTATTAGATTATTAATTTTTAAAGTTAGCACTGGTCATTTTTGAGCTTCATTTGAGGGAATATTTTGCTCATCTTTATCGGAAAAATTTGTGTTCTTTCCTCGTACATATTCTAAAGAGATATACCTATCCCACATTTATATGGTAATAAAGTGTAAGTGAAGTCCCTGTAGGTGAATATAAAATTATTGGATTAATTATTTTAAAGTTGGCAATTTTCCTTTTTTAGCGTCATTTGCGGGAATATTTTTCTCATCTTTATCACAAAAGTTAGTGCTCTTTCCTCGAATATATTTTTTAGAGATATACCTATCCCACTTTTATATGGTGATAAAATGTAGGTGGAAACCCTGTAAATGAATATAAAATTATTAGATTATTAATTTTAAACTTGGCACTGGTCGTTTTTCAGCTTCATTTGAGGGAATGTTTTGCTCATCTTTATCCGAAAAATTAGTGTTCTTTCACCGTAGGTATTCTATAGAGATATACCTATCACACGTTTATACGGTGAGAAAGTGTAAGTGGAGACCCTGTATATAAATATAAAGTTATTAGATTATTAAAGTTGGCACTGCACGTTTTTCAGCTTTATTTGATGGAATATTTTGCTCATCTTTATGAGAAAAATTAGTGTTCTTTCCTCGTACATATTTTATAGATATATATATAGCCCGTTTATAATGATGATAAAGTGTAAGTGGGGACTCTGTAGATGAATATAAAATTATTATATTATTAAATTTAATGTTCGCAATTTTCCTTCTTTTTAGCTTCATTTGAGGGAATATTTTGCTCATGTTTATCCGAAAAATTAGTTTTCTTTCCTCGTAATATTTTATAGAGATATACTTATCCCAATTTTATATGGTGATAAACTGTAAGTGGAGGCCCTGTAGATGAATATAAAATTATTAGATTATAATTTTAAAGTTGCCAATTTTCCTTTTTACCTTCATTTGAGGCAATATTTTCTCATCTTTAACAGAAAAATTAGTGTTTTTCCTCGTACATATTTTATAGAAATATACCTATCCCACTTTTATATGGTGATAAAGTGTAAATGGTGACCCTTAGATGAATATAAAATTATTAGATTATTAATTTTAAAGTATGCACTGTTCGTTTTTTTTTTTTGCTTCATTTCAGGGTATATTTGGCTCATCTTTACCCGAAAAATTTGTGTCCTTTCCTCGTACATATTCTATAGGGATATACCTATCCCACTTTTATATAGGTGATAAGGTGTAAGTAGGAACACTCTATATGAACATAAAATTATTAGATTATTAATTTTAAGGTTGGCAATTTTCCTTTTTTTAGCTTCATTTGAGGGAATATTTTGCTCATCTTTAACAGAAAAATTAGTGTTCTTTCCTCGTACATATTCTAAAGAGATATACCTATCCCACTTTTATATGGTAATAAAGTGTAAGTGAAGTCCCTGTAGATGAATGAAAAATTATTAGATTTTTAATTTTAAATTTGGCACTGGTCGTTTTTCAGCTTTATTTGAGGGAATAATTTGCTCATTTTTATCCGAAAAATTTGTGTTCTTCCCTCGTACATATTTTATAGAGATATATATAGCCCACTTTAATTTGATGATAAACTGTAAGTGGGGACTCTCTAGATGAATATAAAATTATTAGATTATTAAATTTAATGTTCGCAATTTTCCTTTCTTTAGCTTCTTTGAGGGAATATATTGCTCATCTTTATCTGAAAAATTAATGTTCTTTCCTCGTAATATTTTATAGAGATATACATATATCACTTTTATATGGTGATAAGCTGTAAGTGGGGACCCTGTAGATGAATGTAGAATTATTAGATTATTAATTTTTAAAGTTGGCACTGGTCGTTTTTCAGCTTTATTTGAGGGAATATTTTGCTCATCTTTATCCCAAAAATTATTGTTCTTTCCTCGTACACATTTTATGGACATATACCTATCCCACTTTTGAATGGTGATAAAGTGTAAGTAAGGACCCTGTAGATTAATATAAAATTATTAGATTATTAATTTCAAAATTTGGCAAATATCCTCTTTTTAGCTTCATTTGACGGAATATTTTGCTCATCTTTACCCGAAAAATTAGTGTTCTTTCCTCGTATATATTTTGTAGATATATATATAGCCCACTTTAATTTGATGATAAACTGTAAGTGGGGACCCTGTAGATGAATGTAAAATTATTAGATTATTAATTTTTAAAGTTGGTACTGTTCCTTTTTCAGCTTCATTTGAGGGAATATTTTGCTCATCTTTATCCGGAAAATTAGTGTTCTTTCCTCGTACATATTCTATAGAGATATACCGATCCCACTTTTATATGGTGATAGAGTGCAAGTTGTGACCCTTTAGATGAATATAAAATTATTAGATTATTAATTTTAAAGTACGCACTGCTCGTTTTATTTGCTTCATTTCAGGGTATATTTTGCTCATCTTTAACCGAAAAATTAATGTTCTTTCCTCGTACATATACTATAGGGATATACCTATTTCACTTTTATATAGGTGATAAGGTGTAAGTGGGGACACTCTAAATGAACATAAAATTATTAGATTATTAATTTTAAAGTTGGCAATTTTTCTTTTTTTAGCTTCATTTGAGGGAATATTTTGCTCATCTTTAACAGAAAAATTAGTGTTCTTTCCTCGTACATATTCTAAAGAGATATACCTATCCCACTTTTATATGGTAATAAAGTGTAAGTGAAGTCCCTGTAGGTGAATATAATATTATAAAATTAATTTTTTTTAAGTTGGCAATTTTCCTTTTTTAGCGTCATTTGAGGGAATATTTTGCTCATCTTTATCCGAAAAATTATTGTTCTTTCCTCGAATATATTTTATAGAGATATACCTATCCCACTTTCATATGGTGATAAACTCTAAGTGGAGACCCTGTAGATGAATATAAAATTATTAGATTATTAATTTTAAAGCTGGCACTGGTAGTTTTTTAGCTTCATTTGAGGGAATATTTTGCTCATAGTTATCACAAAAATTAGTGTTCTTTCCTCGTAGGTATTCTATAGAGATGTACCTATCGCAGGTTTATATGGTGATAAAGTGTTAGTGGTGACCCTGTAGATGAATATAAAATTATTAGATTATTAAAGTTGGCACTGCACGTTTTTCAGGTGTATTTGAGGGAATATTTTGCTCAACTTTATCCGAAAAATTAGTTTTCTTTCCTCGTACATATTTTATAGAGATATATATAGCCCACTTTAATTTGATGACAAATTGTAAGTGGGGACTCTGTAGATGAATATAAAATTATTAGATTATTAAATTTTATGTTCGCAATTTTCCTTTCTTTAGCTATTTGAGGGAATATATTGCTCATCTTTATCTAAAAAATTAGTGTTCTTTCCTCGTAATATTTTATAGACATATACATATCCCACTTTTATATGGTAATAAGCTGTAAGTGGGGACCCTGTAGATGAATGTAAAATTATTAGATTATTAATTTTTAAAGTTGGTACTGGTCGTTTCTCAGGTTTATTTGAGGGAATATTTTGCTAATCATTATCGGAAAAATTATTGTTATTTATTCGTACATATTTTATACAGAATTGTATAGCCCACTTTTATACGGTGATAAAGTGTAAGTGGGGACCCTGTAGATGAATATAAAATTAGTAGATTATTAATTTTCAAAGTTGGCACTGGTCGTTTTTCAGCTTCATTTGAGGGAATATTTTCTCATCTTTAACCGAAAAATTAGCGTTCTTTCTTCGTACATATTTTATGGGATATATATAGACCACTTTTATATGGTGATAAAGTTTAAGTGGGGACCCTGTAGATGAATATAAAATATTTAGTTTATTTATTTTAAAGTTGGCAATTTTCCTTTTTTTAGCTTCATTTGAGGGAATATTTTGCTCATCTTTATCCGAAAAATTAGTGTTCTTTCTTCGTATATATTTTATAGAGATATACCTATTACAATTTTATATGGTAATAAACTGTAAGTGCGGACCCTGTAGATGAATATAAAACTAATAGATTATTAATTTTAAAGTTGGTACTGTTCGTTTTTCAGCTTCATTTGAGGGAATATTTTGCTCATCTTTATTCGGAAAATTAGTGTTCTTTCCTCGTACATATTCTATAGAGATATACCGATCCCACTTTTATATGGTGATAGAGTGCAAGTGGTGACCCTTTAGATGAATATAAAATTTTTAGATTATTAATTTCAAAGTACGCACTGCTCGTTTTTTTGCTTCATTTCAGGGTATATTTTGCTCATCTTTATCCGAAAAATTAGTGTTCTTTCCTCGTACATATTCTATAGGGATATACCTACTTCACTTTTATATAGGTGATAAGGTGTAAGTGGGGACACTCTAAATGAACATAAAATTATTAGATTATTAATTTTAAAGTTGGCAATTTTCCTTTTTTTAGCTTCATTTGAGGGAATATTTTGCTCATCTTTAACAGAAAAATTAGTGTTCTTTCCTCGTACATATTCTAAAGAGATATACCTATCCCACTTTTATATGGTAATAAAGTGTAAGTGAAGTCCCTGTAGGTGAATATAAAATTATTGGATTAATTATTTTAAAGTTGGCAATTTTCCTCTTTTTAGCGTCATTTGTGGAAATTATTTGCTCATCTTTATCCGAAGAATTAGTATTCTTTCCTCGTACATATTTTATAATATATATATAGCCCACTTTTATATGGTGATAAAGTGTAAGTGGGGACCCTGTAGATGAATATAAAAATATTAATTTTTCAAGTTGGCACTGGCCGTTTTTCAGCTTCATTTGTGGAAATTATTTGCTCATCTTTACCCGGAAAATTAGTGTTCTTTCCTCGTACATATTCTATAGGGATATACCTATCCCACTTTTATATAGGTGATAAGGTCCAAGTGGGGACACTCTAGATGAACATAAAATTATTAGATTATTAATTTTAAAGTTGGCAATTTACCTTTTTTTTAGCTTCATTTGAGGGAGTATTTTGCTCATCTTTAACCGAAAAATTAGTGTTCTTTCCCCGTACATATTTTTAGATATATATATATATATATATATATAGCCCACCTTTGTATGGTGATACACTGTAAATGGGGACCCTGTAGATGAAAATAACATTATCAGATTATCAATTTTAAAGTTGGCACTGGTCGTTTTTCAGCTTTATTTGAGGGAATATTTTGGTCATTTTTATCCGAAAAATTAGTATTCTTTCCTCGTACCTAATTTATGGAGATATACATATCCCACTTTTATATGGTGATAAAGTGAAAATGGTGACCCTTAGATGAATATAAAATTTTTAGATTATTAATTTTAAAGTATGCACTGCTCGTTTTTTTTTGCTTCATTTGAGGGTATATTTTGCTCATCTTTACCCGAAAAATTAGTGTCTTTTCCTCGTACATATTCTATAGGGATATACCTATCCCACTTTTATATAGGTGATAAGGTGTAAGTAGGAACACTCTAGATGAACATAAAATTATTAGATTATTAATTTTAAGGTTGGCAATTTTCCTTTTTTAGCTTCATTTGAGGGAATATTTTGCTCACCTTTATCCGAAAAATTAGTGTTCTTTCCTCGTATATATTTTATAAAGATATACCTATCCCACTTTTATATGGAGATAAACTGTAAGTGGGCCTTAAGATGAATGTAACATTATTAGATTATTAATTTTTGAAGTTCGCACTGGTCGTTTTTCAGCTTTATTTGCGGGAATATTTTGCTCATCTTTATCCGAAATATTAGTGTTCTTTCCTCGTACATAATTTATGGAGATATACATATCTCACTTATATATGGTGATAAAGTGTAAGTGAGGACCCTGTTGATAAATATAAAATTATTAGATTATTAATTCTAAAGTTGGCAATTTTCCTTTTTTTAGTTTCATTTGAGGGAATATTTTGCTCATTTTTATCCGAAAAATTAGTGTTCTTTCTTCGTATATATTTTATAGAGATATATCTATCAAAATTTTATATGGTAATAAACTGTAAGTGCCGACCCTGTAGATGAATATAAAACTAATAGATTATTAATTTTAAAGTTGGTACTGTTCGTTTTTCAGCTTCATTTGAGGGAATATTTTGCTCATCTTTATCCGGAAAATTAGTGTTCTTTCCTCGTACATATTCTATAGAGATATACCGATCCCACTTTTATATGGTGATAGAGTGCAAGTGGTGACCCTTTAGATGAATATAAAATTATTAGATTATTAATTTCAAAGTACGCACTGCTCGTTTTTTTGCTTCATTTCAGGGTATATTTTCCTCATCTTTATCCGAAAAATTAGTGTTCTTTCCTCGTACATATTCTATAGGGATATACCTATTTCACTTTTATATAGGTGATAAGGTGTAAGTGGGGACACTCTAAATGTACATAAAATTATTAGATTATTAATTTTAAAGTTGGCAATTTTCCTTTTTTTAGCGTCATTTGTGGAAATTATTTGCTCATCTTTATCCGAAGAATTAGTGTTCTTTCCTCGTACATATTTTATAGAGATATATATAGCCCACTTTTATATGGTGATAAAGTGTAAGTGGGGACCCTGTAGATGAATATAAAAATATTAATTTTTCAAGTTGGCACTGGCCGTTTTTCAGCTTCATTTGTGGAAATTATTTGCTCATCTTTATCCGAAGAATTAGTGTTCTTTCCTCGTAATATTTTATAGACATATACATATCCCACTTTTATATGGTGATAAGCTGTAAGTGGGGACCCTGTAGATGAATGTAAAATTATTAGATTATTAATTTTTAAAGTTGGTACTGGTCGTTTCTCAGGTTTATTTGAGGGAATATTTTGCTAATCATTATCGGAGAAATTATTGTTATTTACTCGTACATATTTTATACAGAATTGTATAGCCCACTTTTATACGGTGATAAAGTGTAAGTGGGGACCCTGTAGATGAATATAAAATTATTAGATTATTAATTTTCAAAGTTGGCACTGGTCGTTTTTCAGCTTCATTTGAGGGAATATTTTCTCATCTTTATCCGAATAACTAGCGTTCTTTCTTCGTACATATTTTATGTGATATATATAGACCACTTTTATATGGTGATAAAGTTTAAGTGGGGACCCTGTAGATGAATATAAAATATTTAGTTTATTTATTTTAAAGTTGGCAATTTTCCTTTTTGTAGCTTCATTTGAGGGAATATTTTGCTCACCTTTATCCGAAAAATTAGTGTTCTTTTCTCGTATATATTTTATAAAGATATACCTATCCCACTTTTATATGGAGATAAACTGTAAGTGGGGCTTAAGATAAATGTAACATTATTAGATTATTAATTTTTGAAGTTGGCACTGGTCGTTTTTCAGCTTTATTTGCGGGAATATTTTGCTCATCTTTATCCGAAATATTAGTGTTCTTTTCTCGTACATAATTTATGGAGATATACATATCCCACTTATATATGGTGATAAAGTGTAAGTGAGGACCCTGTTGATAAATATAAAATTATTAGATTATTAATTCTAAAGTTGGCAATTTTCCTTCTTTTAGTTTCATTAGAGGGAATATTTTGCTCATCTTTATCCGAAAAATTAGTGTTCTTTCTTCGTATATATTTTATAGAGATATACCTATCACAACTTTATATGGTAATAAACTGTAAGTGCGGACCCTGTAGATGAATATAAAACTAATAGATTATTAATTTTAAAGTTGGTACTGTTCGTTTTTCAGCTTCATTTGAGGGAATATTTTGCTCATATTTATCCGGAAAATTAGTGTTCTTTCCTCGTACATATTCTATAGAGATATACCGATCCCACTTTTAATGGTGATAGAGTGCAAGTGGTGACACTTTAGATGAATATAAAATTATTAGATTATTAATTTCAAAGTACGCACTGCTCGTTTTTTTGCTTCATTTCAGGGTATATTTTGCTCATCCTTATCCGAAAAATTATTGTTCTTTCCTCGTACATATTGTATAAGGATATACCTATTTCACTTTTATATAGGTGATAAGGTGTAAGTGGGGACAATCTAAATGAACACAAAATTATTAGATTATTAATTTTAAAGTTGGCAATTTTCCTTTTCTAACTTCATTTGAGGGAATATTTTGCTCATCTTTAACAGAAAAATTAGTGTTCTTTCCTCGTACATATTCTAAAGAGATATACCTATCCCACTTTTATATGGTAATAAAGTGTAAGTGAAGTCCCTGTAGGTGAATAAAAATTATATGATTAATTTTTTTAAGTTGGCAATTTTCCTTTTTTTAGCGTCATTTGAGGGAATATTTTGCTCATCTTTATCCGAAAAATTATTGTTTTTTCCTCGAATATACTTTATAGAGATATACCTATCCCACTTTCATATGGTGATAAACTGTAAGTAGAGACCCTGTAGATGAATATAAAATTATAAGATTATTAATTTTAAAGCTGGCACTGGTCGTTTTTTAGCTTCATTTGAGGGAATATTTTGCTCATAGTTATCACAAAAATTAGTGTTCTTTCCTCGTAGGTATTCTATAGAGATGTACCTATCGCAGGTTTATATAGTGATAAAGGGTTAGTGGTGACCCTGTAGATGAATATAAAATTATTAGATTATTAAAGTTGGCACTGCACGTTTTTCAGCTTTATTTGCGGGAATATTTTGCTCATCTTTATCCGAAATATTAGTGTTCTTTCCTGGTACATAATTTATGGAGATATACCTATCCCACTTATATATGGTGATAAAGTGTTAGTGGTGACCCTGTAGATGAATATAAAATTATTAGATTATTAAATTCAATGTTCGCAATTTTCCTTTCTTTAGCTTCTTTGAGGGAATATATTGCTCATCTTTATCCGAAAAATTAGTGTTCTTTCCTCGTAATATTTTATATAGATATACATATCCCACTTTTATATGGTGATAAGGTGTAAGTGGGGACCCTGTACATGAATGTAAAATTATTAGATTATTAATTTTAAAGTTGGGTACTGTTCGTTTTCTGCTTCATTTGAGGGAATATTTTGCTCATCTTTATCCGGATAATTAGTGTTCTTTTCTCGTACAAATTCTATAGAGATATACCGATCCCACTTTTATATAGTGATAGAATGCAAGTGGTGACCCTTTAGATGAATACAAAATTATTAGATTATTAATTTCAAAGTACGCTCTGCTCGTTTTTTTGCTTCATTTCAGGGTATATTTTGCTCATCTTTATCCGAAAAATTAGTGTTCTTTCCTCGTACATATTCTATAGGGATATACCTATTTCACTTTTATATAGGTGATAAGGTGTAAGTGGGGACACTCTAAATGAACATAAAATTATTAGAATATTAATTTTAAAGTTGGCAATTTTCCTTTTTTTAGCTTCATTTGAGGGAATATTTTGCTCATCTTTAACAGAAAAATTAGTGTTCTTTCCTCGTACATATTCTAAAGAGATATACCTATCCCACTTTTATATGGTAATAAAGTGTAAGTGAAGTCCCTGTAGGTAAATAAAAAATAATAAGATTAATTTTTTTTAAGTTGGCAATTTTCCTTTTTTTAGCGTCATTTGAGGGAATATTTTGCTCATCTTTGTCCGAAAAATTAGTGTTCTTTCCTCGTACATAATTTATAGAAATATACCTATCCCACTTTTATATGGTGTCAAAGTGTAATTGGGGACCCAGTAGATGAATATAAAATTATTAGATTATTAATTTTAAAGTTGGCACTGGTCGTTTTTCAGTTTTATTTGAGGGAATATTTTGCTCATCTTTATCCGAAAAATTAGTATTCTTTCTACGTACATATTTTATAGAGATATATATAGCCCACTTTTATATGGTGATAAAGTGTAAGTGAAGACCCTGTAGATGAATATAAAATTATTAGATTATTAAGGTTGACACAGCACGTTTTCCAGCTTTATTTGAGAGAATATTTTGCTCATCTTTATCCGAAAAATTAGTGTCCTTTCCTCGTACATATTTTAAAGAGATATATATAGCCCACTCTAATATGATGATAAAGAGTAAGTGGGGACTCTGTAGATGATTATAAAATTATTAGATTATTAAATTTAATGTTGGCAATTTTCTTTTTTAGCTTTATTCGAGGGAATAATTTGCTCATCTTTATCCGAAAAATTAGTGTTCTCTCCTCGTACATATTTTATAGAGATATACATATCCCACTTTTATATGGTGATAAGCTGTAAGTGGGGACCCTGTTAATGAATATAGAAATATTTGTGTTTTTATTTTAAAGTTGGCACTGGTCGTTTCTCAGGTTTATTTGAGGGAATATTTTCTCATCTTTATCCGAAATATTAGTGTTCTTTTCTCGTACATAATTTATGGAGATATACCTATCCCACTTTTATATGGAGATAAACTGTAAGTGGGCCTTAAGATTAATGTAACATTATTAGATTATTAATTTTTGAAGTTGGCAATGGTCGTTTTTCAGCTTTATTTGCGGGAATATTTTGCTCATCTTTATCCGAAATATTAGTGTTCTTTTCTCGTACATAATTTATGGAGATATACCTATCCCACTTATATATGGTGATAAAGTGTAAGTGGGGACCCTGTAGGTGAATATAAAATTATAAGATTAATTTTTTTAAGTTGGCAATTTTCCTTTTTTAGCGTCATTTGAGGGAATATTTTGCTCTTCTTTAACAGTAAAATTAGTGTTCTTTCCTCGTACATTTTCTAAAGAGATATACTTATCCCACTTTTATATGGTAATAAAGTGTAAGTGAAGTCCCTGTAGGTGAATATAAAATTATAAGATTAATTTTTTTTAAGTTGGCAATTTTCCTTTTTTTAGCGTCATTTGAGCGAATATTTTGCTCATCTTTATCCGAAAAATTATTGTTCTTTCCTCGAATATATTTTATAGAGATATATCTATCCCACTTTTATATGGTGATGTGCTGTAAGTGCGGACCCTGTAGATGAATGTAAAATTATTAGATTATTAATTTATGAAGTTGGCACTGGTTGTTTTTCAGCTTTATTTGAGGGAATATTTTCCTCATCTTTATCCCAAAAATTATTGTTCTTTCCTCGTACACATTTTATGGACATATACCTATCCCACTTTTGAATGGTGATAAAGTGTAAGTAAGGACCCTGTAGATTAATATAAAATAATTAGATTAATAATTTCAAAATTTGGCAATTTTCCTTTTTTTAGCTTCATTTGACGGAATATTTTGCTCATCTTTACCCGAAAAATTAGTGTTCTTTCCTCGTATATATTTTGTAGATATATATATAGCCCACTTTAATTTCATGATAAACTGTAAGTGGGGACTCTGTAGATGAATATAAAATTATTAGATTATTAAATTTAATGTTCCCAATTTTCCTTTCTTTAGCTTCTTTGATCGAATATATTGCTCATCTTTATCCGAAAAATTAGTGTTCTTTCCTCGTAATATTTTATAGAGATATACATATCCCACTTTTATATGATGATACACTGTATATGGGGACCCTGTACATGAAAATAACATTATCAGTTTATTAATTTTAAAGGTGGCACTGGTAGTTTTTCAGCTCTATTTGAGGGAATATTTTGCTCATTTTTATCCGAAAAATTAGTGTTCTTTCCTCGTACATATTTTATCGATATATATATTGCCCACTTTTATATGGTGATAAAGTGTAAGTGGGGACTTTGTAGATGAATATAAAATTATTAATTTTAAAAGTTGGAACTGGTCGTTTTCCACCCTCATTTGAAAAAATTATTTGCTCATCTTTATCCGAAAAATTAGTGTTTCTTCCTCGTACATACTTTATAGAGATATATATAGCCCGCTTTTATATGGTCATAAAGTGTAAATGAAGACCCTGTAGATGAATGAAAAATTATTATATTCGTAATTTTAAAGTTGGCACTGGTCGTTTTTCAGCTTTATTTGAGGGAATATTTTGCTCATCTTTATCCGAAATATTAGTGTTCTTTCCTCAATTTATGGAGATATATCTATCCCACTTATATATGGTGATAAAGTGTAAGTGAGGACCCTGTTGATAAATATAAAATTATTAGATTATTAATTTTAAAGTTGTCATTTTTCTTTTTTTTAGTTTCATTTGAGGGAATATTTTGCTCATCTTTATCCGAAAAATTAGTGTTCTTTCTTCGTATATATTTTATAGAGATATACCTATCCCACTTTTATATGGTGATAAAGTGCAAGTGGTGACCCTTTAGATGAATATAAAATTATTAGATTATTAATTCTAAAGTACGCACTGCTCCTTTTTTTGCTTCATTTGAGGGTATATTTTGCTCATCTTAATCCGAAAAATTTGTATTCTTTCTACGTACATATTTTATAGAGATATATATAGCCCACTTTTATATGGTGATAAAGTGTAAGTGAAGACCCTGTAGATGAATGAAAAATTATTAGATTTTTAATTTTAAATTTGGCACTGGTCGTTTTTCAGCTTTATTTGAGGGAATAATTTGCTCATTTTTATCCGAAAAATATGTGTTCTTCCCTCGTACATATTTTATAGAGATATACATATCCCACTTTTATATGGTGTCAAAGTGTAAGTGGGGACCCTTTACATGAATATAAAATTATTAGATTATTAAAGTTGACACTGCACGTTTTCCAGCTTTATTTGAGAGAATATTTTGCTCATCTTTATCCGAAAAATTAGTGTCCCTTCCTCGTACATATTTTAAAGAGATATATATAGCCCACTCTAATATGATGATAAAGAGTAAGTGGGGACTCTGCAGATGATTATAAAATTATTAGATTATTAAATTTAATGTTGGCAATTTTCTTTTTTTAGCTTTATTTGAGGGAATATTTTGCTCATCTTTATCCGAAAAATTAGTGTTCTCTCCTCGTACATATTTTATAGAGATATACATATCCCACTTTTATATGGTGATAAGCTGTAAGTGGGGACCCTGTTAATGAATATAGAAATATTTGTTTTTTTTATTTTAAAGTTGGCACTGGTCGTTTCTTAGGTTTATTTGAGGGAATATTTTGCTCATCCTTATCGGAAAAATTATTGTTATTTACTTGTACATATTTTATACAGAATTGTATAGCCCACTTTTATATGGTGATAAACTGTAAGTGCGGACCCTGTAGATGAATATAAAACTAATAGATTATTAATTCTAAAGTTGGTACTGGTCGTTTTTCAGCTTCATTGGAGGGAATATTTTGCTCATCTTCATCCGAAAAATTAGTGTTCTTTCCTCGTACATATTCTATAGAGATATACAGATCCCACTTTTATATGTTAATAAAGTGCAAGTGGTGACCCTTTAGATGAATATAAAATTATTAGATTATTAATTTTAAAGTACGCACTGCTCGTTTTTTTGCTTCATTTCAGGGTATATTTTGCTCATCTTTATACCAAAAATTAGTGTTCTTTCCTCGTACATATTCTATAAAGTTAAACCTATTTCACTTTTATATAGGTTTTAAGGTGTCGGGGACACTCTAAATGTGCATAAAATTATTAGATTATTCATTTTAAAGTTGGCAATTTTCCTTTTTTTAGCTTCATTTGAGGAAATATTTTGCTCATCTTTAACAGAAAAATTAGTGTTCTTTCCTCGTACATATTCTAAAGAGATATACCTATCCCACCTTTATATGGTAATAAAGTGTAAGTGAAGTCCCTGTAGGTGAATATAAAATTATAAGATTAATTTTTTTAAAGTTGGCAATTGTCCATTTTTTAGCGTCATTTGAGGGAATATTTTGCTCATCTTTATCAGAAAAATTATTGTTCTTTCCTCGAATATATTTTATAGAGATATACTTATCCCACTTTCATATGGTGATAAACTGTAAGTGGAGACCCTGTAGATGAATATAAAATTATTAGATTATTAATTTTAAAGCTGGCACTGGACGTTTCTTAGTCTCATTTGAGGGAATATCTTGCTCATAGTTATCAAAAAAATTAGTGTTCTTTCCTCGTACATATTTTATAGAGATATATATAGCCCGCTTTAATATGATGATAAAGTGTAAGTGGGGACTCTGTAGATGAATATAAAATTATTATATTATTAAATTTAATGTTCGCAATTTTCCTTTTTTTAGCTTCATTTGGGGGAATATTTTGCTCATCTTTATCCGAAAAATTAGTGTTCTTTCCTTGTAATATTTTATAGAGATATACCTATCCCAATTTTATATGGTGATAAAAACAGTAAGTGGAGGCCCTGTAAATGAATATAAAATTATTAGATAATAATTTTAAAGTTGCCAATTTTCCTTTTTTACCTTCATTTGAGGCAATATTTTCTCATCTTTAACCGAAAAATTAGTGTTTTTCCTCGTACATATTTTATAGAAATATACCTATCCCACTTTTATATCGTGATAAAGTGCAAATGGTGACCCTTAGATGAATATAAAATTATTAGATTATTAATTTTAAAGTATGCACTGCTCGTTTTTCTGCTTCATTTGAGGGTATATTTGGCTCATCTTTACCCGAAAAATTAGTGTTCTTTCCTCGTACATATTCTATAGGGATATACCTATCCCACTTTTATATAGGTGATAAGGTGTAAGTAGGAACACTCTAGATGAACATAAAATTATTAGATTAATAATTTTAAGGTTGGTGATTTTCCTTTTTTTAGCTTCATTTGAGGGAATATTTTGCTCATTTTTAACCGAAAAATTAGTGTTCTTTCCCCGTACATATTATATATATATATATATATATATATATATATATATATATATATATATATATATATATATATATATATATATATATCCCACCATTATATGGTGATACACTGTAAATGGTGACCCTGTAGATGAAAATAACATTATCAGATTATTAATTTTAAAGTTGGCACTGGTCGTTTTTTTCCTTCATTTGAGGGTATATTTTGCTCATCTTTATCCGAAAAATTAGTATTCTTTCTACGTACATATTTTATAGAGATATATATAGCTCACTTTTATATGGTGATAAAGTGCAAGTGAAGACCCTGTAGATCAATGAAAAATTATTAGATTTTTAATTTTAAATTTGGCGCTGGTCGTTTTTCAGCTTTATTTGAGGGAATAATTTGCTCATTTTTATCCGAAAAGTTTGTGTTTCCCTCGTACATATTTTATAGAGATATACATATCCCGCTTTTATATGGTGATAAGCTGTAAGTGGGGACCCTGTTAATGAATATAGAAATATTTGTATTTTTATTTTAAAGTTGGCACTGGTCGTTTCTCAGGTTCTTTTGAGGGAATATTTTGCTCATCATTATCGGAAAAATTATTGTTGTTTACTCGTACATATTTTATACACAATTGTATAGCCCACTTTTATATGGTGATAAAGTGTAAGTGGGGACCCTGTTGATGAATATAAAATTATTAGATTATTAATTTTCAAAGGTGGCACTGGTCGTTTTTCAGCTTCATTTGAGGGAATATTTTCTCATCTTTATCCGAAAAATTAGCGTTCTTTCCTCGTACATATTTTATGGGATATATATAGACCAATTTATATGGTGATAAAGTGTAAGTGGGGACCCTGTAGATGAATAGAAAATATTTAGTTTATTTATTTTAAAGTTGGCAATTTCCTTTTTTTAGTTTCATTTGAGGGAATATTTTGCTCATCTTTATCCGAAAAATTAGTGTTCCTTTTTCGTATATATTTTATAAAGATATACCTATCCCACTTTTATATGGAGATTAATTGTAAGTGGGCCTTAAGATGAATGTAACATTATTAGATTATTAAGTTTTGAAGTTGGCACTGGTCGTTTTTCAGCTTTATTTGAGGGATTATTTTGCTCATCTTTATCCGAAATATTAGTGTTCTTTCCTCGTACATAATTTATGGAGATATACCTATCCCACTTTTATATGGTGATAAAGTGTAAGTGAGGACCCTGTTGATAAATATAAAATTATTAGATTAATAATTTTAAAGTTGGCAATTTTCCTTTTTTTAGTTTCATTTGAGGGAATATTTTGCTCATCTTTATCCGAAAAATTAGTGTTCTTTCTTCGTATATATTTTATAGAGATATACCTTTCACAATTTTATATGGTGATAAACTGTAAGTGCGGACCCTGTAGATGAATATAAAACTAATAGATTATTAATTTTAAAGTTGGTACTGGTCGTTTTTCAGCTTCATTTGAGGGAATGTTTTGCTCATCTTTATCCGAAAAATTAGTGATCTTTCCTCGTACATATTCTATAGAGATATACCGATCCCACTTTTACATCGTGATAAAGTGCAAGTGGTGACCGTTTAGATGAATATAAAATTATTAGATTATTAATTTTAAAGTACGCACTGCTCGTTTTTTTTTTGCTTCAGTTCAGGGCATGTTTTGCTCTTCTTTATCCGAAAAATCAGTGTTCTTTCCTCGTACATATTCTAAAGAGATATACCTATCCCACTTTTATATGGTAATAAAGTGTAAGTGAAGTCCCTGTAGGTGAATTTAAAATTATAAGA
Source organism: Thermobia domestica (assembly GCF_964235325.1). Taxonomy (NCBI): domain Eukaryota; kingdom Metazoa; phylum Arthropoda; class Insecta; order Zygentoma; family Lepismatidae; genus Thermobia; species Thermobia domestica. The sequence goes on from NC_137456.1 coordinate 193,373,220, forward strand.
TTAATTTTTTTAAAGTTGGCAATTTTCCTTTTTTTAGCGTCATTTGAGGGAATATTTTGCTCTTCTTTATCCGAAAAATTAGTATTCTCTCCTCGTACATATTTTATAGAGATATACATATCCCGCTTTTATTTGAGGCAATATTTTGTTCATCATTATCGGAAAAATTATTATTTACTCGTACATATTTTATACAGAATTGTATAGCCCACTTTTATATGGTGATAAAGTGTAAGTGGGGGCCCTGTAGATGAATATAAAATATTTAGTTTATTTATTTTAAAGTTGGCAATTTTTCTTTTTTTAGCTTCATTTGAGGGAATATTTTGCTGACCTTTATCCGAAAAATTAGTGTTCTTTTCTCGTATATATTTTATAAAGATATACATATCCCACTTTTATATGGAGATAAACTGTAAGTGGGCCTTAAGATGAATGTAACATTATTAGATTATTAATTTTTGAAGTTGGCACTGGTCGTTTTTCAGCTTTATTTGCGGGAATATTTTGCTCATCTTTATCCGAAATATTAGTGTTCTTTCCTGGTACATAATTTATGGAGATATACCTATCCCACTTATATATGGTGATAAAGTGTAAGTGAGGACCCTGTTGATAAATATAAAATTATTAGATTATTAATTTTAAAGTTGGCAATTTTCCTTTTTTTAGTTTCATTTGAGGGAATATTTTGCTCATCTTTATCCGAAAAAATTGTGTTCTTTCTTCGTATATATTTTATAGAGATATACCTATCACAATTTTGTATGGTAATAAACTTTAAGTGCGGACCCTGTAGATGAATATAAAACTAATAGATTATTAATGTTAAAGTTGGTACTGTTCGTTTTTCAGCTTCATTTGAGGGAGTATTTTGCTCATCTTTATCCGGAAAATTAGTGTTCTTTCCTCGTACTTATTCTATAGAGATATACCGATCCCACTTTTATATGGTGATAGAGTGCAAGTGGTGACCCTTTAGATGAATATAATATTATTAGATTATTAATTTTAAAGTACGCACTGCTCGTGTTTTTGCTTCATTTCAGGGTATATTTTGCTCATCTTTATCCGAAAAATTAGTGTTCTTTCCTCGTACATATTGTATAAGGATATACCTATTTCACTTTTATATAGGTGATAAGGTGTAAGTGGGGACAATCTAAATGAACACAAAATTATTAGATTATTAATTTTAAAGTTGGCAATTTTCCTTTTCTAGCTTCATTTGAGGGAATATTTTGCTCATCTTTAACAGAAAAATTAGTGTTCTTTCCTCGTACATATTCTAAAGAGATATACCTATCCCACTTTTATATGGTAATAAAGTGTAAGTGAAGTCCCCGTAAGTGAATATAAAATTATAAGATTAATTTTTTTAAGTTGGCAATTTTCTTTTTTAGCGTCATTTGAGGGAATATTTTGCTCATCTTTAACCGAAAAATTATTGTTTTTTCCTCGAATATACTTTATAGAGATATACCTATCCCACTTTCATATGGTGATAAACTGTAAGTAGAGACCCTGTAGATGAATATAAAATTATAAGATTATTAATTTTAAAGCTGGCACTGGTCGTTTTTTAGCTTCATTTGAGGGAATATTTTGCTCATAGTTATCACAAAAATTAGTGTTCTTTCCTCGTAGGTATTCTATAGAGATGTACCTATCGCAGGTTTATATGGTGATAAACTGTTAGTGGTGACCCTGTAGATGAATATAAAATTATTAGATTATTAAAGTTGGCACTGCACGTTTTTCAGCTTTATTTGCAGGAATATTTTGCTCATCTTTATCCGAAATATTAGTGTTCTTTCCTGGTACATAATTTATGGAGATATACCTATCCCACTTATATATGGTGATAAAGTGTTAGTGGTGACCCTGTAGATGAATATAAAATTATTAGATTATTAAATTCAATGTTCGCAATTTTCCTTTCTTTAGCTTCTTTGAGGGAATATATTGCTCATTTTTATCCGAAAAATTAGTGTTCTTTCCTCGTAATATTTTATATAGATATACATATCCCACTTTTATATGGTGATAAGGTGTAAGTGGGGACCCTGTAGATGAATGTAAAATTATTAGATTATTAATTTTAAAGTTGGTACTGTTCGTTTTTCTGCTTCATTTGAGGGAATATTTTGCTCATCTTTATCCGGAAAATTAGTGTTCTTTTCTCGTACATATTCTATAGAGATATACCGATCCCACTTTTATATAGTGATAGAGTGCAAGTGGTGACCCTTTAGATGAATACAAAATTATTAGATTATTAATTTCAAAGTACGCTCTACTCGTTTTTTTGCTTCATTTCAGGGTATATTTTGCTCATCTTTATCCGAAAAATTAGTGTTCTTTCCTCGTACATATTCTATAGGGATATACCTATTTCACTTTTATATAGGTGATAAGGTGTAAGTGGGGACACTCTAAATGAACATAAAATTATTAGAATATTAATTTTAAAGTTGGCAATTTTCCTTTTTTTAGCTTCATTTGAGGGAATATTTTGCTCATCTTTAACAGAAAAATTAGTGTTCTTTCCTCGTACATATTCTAAAGAGATATACCTATCCCACTTTTATATGGTAATAAAGTGTAAGTGAAGTCCCTGTAGGTGAATAAAAAATAATAAGATTAATTTTTTTAAGTTGGCAATTTTCCTTTTTTTAGCGTCATTTGAGGGAATATTTTGCTCATCTTTGTCCGAAAAATTAGTGTTCTTTCCTCGTACATAATTTATAGAAATATACATATCCCACTTTTATATGGTGTCAAAGTGTAATTGGGGACCCAGTAGATGAATATAAAATTATTAGATTATTAATTTTAAAGTTGGCACTGGTCGTTTTTCAGTTTTATTTGAGGGAATATTTTCCTCATCTTTATCCGAAAAATTAGTATTCTTTCTACGTACATATTTTATAGAGATATATATAGCCCACTTTTATATGGTGATAAAGTGTAAGTGAAGACCCTGTAGATGAATATAAAATTATTAGATTATTAAGGTTGACACAGCACGTTTTCCAGCTTTATTTGAGAGAATATTTTGCTCGTCTTTATCCGAAAAATTAGTGTCTTTCCTCGTACATATTTTAAAGAGATATATATAGCCCACTCTAATATGATGATAAAGAGTAAGTGGGGACTCTGTAGATGATTATAAAATTATTAGATTATTAATTTTTAAAGTTGGCACTGGTCGTTTTTCAGCTTCATTTGAGGGAATATTTTGCTCATCTTTAACCGAAAAATTAGTGTTCTTTCCCCGTCCATATATATATATATATATATATATATATATATATATATATATATATGTATATAGCCCACCTTTATATGGTGATACACTGTAAATGGGGACCCTGTACATGAAAATAACAGTATCAGATTATTAATTTTAAAGTTGGAACTGGTCGTTTTTTTTGCTTCATTTGAAGGTATATTTTGCTCATCTATATCCCAAAAATTAATATTCTATCTACGTACATATTTTATAGAGTTATATATAGCCCACTTTTACATGGTGATAAAGTGTAAGTGAAGACCCTATAGATGAATGAAAAACTATTAGATTTTTAATTTTAAAGTTGGCACTGGTCGTTTTTCAGCTTTATTTGAGGGAATATTTTGCTCATTTTTATCCGAAAAATTTGTGTTCTTTCCTCGTACATATTTTATAGAGATATATATAGCTCGCTTTTATATGGTGATAAAGTGTAAGTGGGGACCTGTAGATGAATATAAAATTATTAGATTATTAATTTTTAAAGTTGGCACTGGTCGTTTTTCAGCTTCATTTGAGGGAATATTTTGCTCATCTTTATCCGAAAAATTAGTGTTCTTTCCTCGTCCATATTTTATGGAGTTATACCTATCCCACTTTTATATGGTGATAAAGTGTAAGTGGTGACAATTTACATGAATATAAAATTATTAGATTATTAAAGTTGACACTGCACGTTTTTCAGCTTTATTTGAGGGAATATTTTGCTAATCTTTATCCGAAAAATTAGTGTTCTTTCCTCGTAATATTTTATAGAAATATACCTATCCCACTTTTATATGGTGATAAAGTGTAAGTGGTGACCCTGTAGTTGAATATAAAATTATTAGATTATTAAAGTTGGCACTGGTCGTTTTTCAGCTTTATTTGAGGGAATATTTTGCTCATCTTTATCTGAAAAATGAGTGTTCTTTCCCCGTACATATTTATATATATATATATATATATATATATATATATATATATATATATATATATATATATATATATAGACCACCATTATATGGTGATACACTGTAAACAAGGACCCTGTAGATGAAAATAACATTATCAGATTATTAATTTTAAAGTTGCCAATGGTCGTTTTTTTTCCTTCATTTGAATGTATATTTTGCTCATCTCTTTCCGAAAAATTAGTGTTTCTTCCTCGTACATACTTTATAGAGATATATATAGCCCGCTTTTATATGGTCATAAAGTGTAAGTGAAGATCCTGTAGATGAATGAAAAATTATTAGATTCTTAATTTTAAAGTCGCCACTGGTCGTTTTTCAGCTTTATTTGAGGGAATATTTTGCTCATTTTTATCCGAAAAATTTGTATTCTTTCCTCGTACATATCTTATAGAGATATATATAGCCCGCTTTATATGGTGATAAAGTGTAAGTGGACACCTGTAGATGCATATAAAATTATTAGATTATTAATTTTTAAAGTTGGCACTGGTCGTTTTTCAGCTTCATTTGAGGGAATATTTTGCTCATCCTTATCCGAAAAAATTAGTGTTCTTTCCTCGTACATATTTTATTGAGATATACCTATCCCACTTTTATATGGTGATAAAGTGAAAGTGGGGACCCCGTACATGAGTATAAAATTTTTAGATTATTAATATTAAAGTTGGCATTTGTCGTTTTTCAGCTTCATTTGAGGGAATATTTTGCTCATCTTTATCCGAAAAATTAGTCTTCTTTCCTCGTAGATACTATATACAGATATACCTATCGCACGTTTATATGGTGATAAAGTGTAAGTGGTGACCCTGTAGTTGAATATAAAATTATTAAATTATTAAAGTTGGCACTGGTCGTTTTTCAGCTTTATTTGAGGGAATATTTTGCTCATCTTTATCTGAAAAATGAGTGTTCTTTCCTCGTACATATTTTATAGAGATATATATAGCCCACTCTGATATGATGATAAAGAGTAAGTGGGCACTCTGTAAATGATTATAAAATTATTAGATTATTAAATTTAATGTTGGCAATTTTCTTCTTTTAGCTTCATTTGAGGGAATATTTTGCTCATGTTTATCCGAAAAATTAGTGTTCTCTCGTCGTACATATTTTATAGAGATATACATATCCCACTTTTATATGGTGATAAGCTGTAATTGGGGCCAAGTAGATGAATGTAGAATTATTTGATTTTTTTAAAGCAGGGATTTTTCTTTTTTTAGCTTCATTTGAGGGAATATTTTCTCATCTTAATCCGAAAAATTAGCGTTCTTTCCTCGTACATATTTTATAGGGATATATGTAGCCCACTTTTATATGGTGATAAAGTGTAAGTGGGGACCCTGTAGATGAATATGAAATTATTAGTTTATTTATTTTAAAGTTGGCAATTTTCCTTTTTTTAGCTTCATTTGAACGAATATTTTGCTCACCTTTATCCGAAAAATTAGTGTTTTTCTCTCGTATATATTTTATAGAGATATAAATATCCCACTTTTATATTGAGATAAACTGTAAGTGGGCCTTTAGATGGATGTAAAATTATTATATTATTAATTTTTGAAGTTGGCACTGGTCGTTATTCACCTTTATTTGAGAGAATATTTTTCTCATCTTTATCCGAAATATTAGTGTTCTTTCCTCGTACATAATTTATGGAGATATACCTATCCCACTTTTATATTGTGATAAAGTGTAAGTGAGGACTCTGTAGATGAATATAAAATTATTAGATTATTAGTTTTAAAGTTGGCATTTTTCCTTTTAGAGTTTCATTTGAGGGAATATTTTGCTCATGTTTATCCGAAAAATTAGTTTTTTTTCTTCGTATATATTTTTTTAGAAATATACCTATCCCAATTTTATATGGTGATAAACTGTAAGCGGAGGCTCTGTAGATGAATATAAAATTATTAGATTATAATTTTAAAGTTGCCAATTTTCCTTTTTTACCTTCATTTGAGGCAATATTTTCTCACCTTGAACCGAAAAATTAGTGTTTTTCCTCTTACATATTTTATACAAATATACCTATCCCACTTTTATATGGTGATAAAGTGCAAATGGTGACCCTTAGATGAATATAAAATATTAGATTATTAATTTTAAAGTATGCACTGCTCGTTTTTTTGCTTCATTTGAGGGTATATTTGGCTCATCTTTACCCCAAAAATTAGTGTTCTTTCCCCGTACGTATATATATATATATATATATATATATATATATATATATATATATATATATATAGCCCACCATTATATGGTGATACACTGTAAATGGGGACCCTGTAGATGAAAATAAAATTATCAGATTATAAATTTTAAAGTTGGCACTGGTCGTTTTTTTTCTCCATTTGAGGGTATATTTTTTTCTCATCTCTATCCGAAAAATTAGTATTCTTTCCTCGTACATATTTTATAGAGATATATATAGCCCACTTTTATATGGTGATAAAGTATAAGTGAAGACCCTGTAGATGAATGAAAAATTATTAGATTTTTAATTTTAAATTTGGCATTGGTCGTTTTTCAGCTTTATTTGAGGTAATAATTTGCTCATTTTTATCCGAAAAATTTGTGTTCTTCACTCGTACATATTTTATAGAGATATACATATCCCACTTTTATATGGTGTCAAAGTGTAAGTGGGGACCCTTTACATGAATATAAAATTATTAGATTATTAAAGTTGACACTGCACGTTTTCCAACTTTATTTGAGAAAATATTTTGCTCATCTTTATCTGAAAAATTAGTGTCCTTTCCTCGTACATATTTTAAAGAGATATATAGCCCACTCTAATATGATGATAAAGGGTAAGTTGGGACTCTGTAGATGATTATAAAATTATTAGATTATTAAATTTAATGTTCGCAATTTTCTTTTTTTAGCTTTATTTGAGATAATATTTTGCTCATCTTTAACCGAAAAATTAGTGTTTTTCCTCGTACATTTTTATAGAGATATATATATCATACTTTTGTATGGTGATAAGCTGTAAGTGGGGACTCTGTTAATGAATATACAAATACTGGTTTTTTTTATTTTATAGTTGGCAGTGGTCGTTTCTCAGGTTTATTTGAGGGAATATTTTGCTCATCCTTATTGGAAAAATTATTGCTATTTACTCGTACATATTTTATACAGAATTGTATAGCCCACTTTTATATGGTGGTAAAGTGTAAGTGGGGACCCTGTGGATGAATATAAAATTATTAGATTATTAATTTTCAAAGTTGGCACTGGTCGTTTTTCAGCTTCATTTGAGGGAATATTTTCTCATCTTTATCCGAAAAATTAGCTTTCTTTCCTCTTACATATTTTATGGGATATATATAGACCACTTTTATATAGTGATAAAGTGTAAGCTGGGACCCTGTAGATGAATATAAAATATTTAGTTTATTAATTTTAAAGTTGGCAATTTTCCTTTTTTTAGCTTCATTTGAGGGAATATTTTGCTCACCTTTATAAGAAAAATTAGTGTTCTTTTCTCGTATATATTTTATAAAGATATACATATCCCATTTTTATATGGAGATAAACTGTAAGTGGGCCTTAAGATGAATGTAACATTATTAGATTATTAATTTTTGAAGTTGGCACTGGTCGTTTTTCAGCTTTACTTGCGGGAATATTTTGCTCATCTTTATCCGAAATATTAGTGTTCTTTCCTCGTACACAATTTATGGAGATATAACTATCGCACTTATATATGGTGATAAAGTGTAAGTGAGGACCCTGTTGATAAATATAAAAATATTAGATTATTAATTTTAAAGTTGGCAATTTTCCTTCTTTTAGTTTCATTTGAGGGAATATTTTGCTCATCTTTATCCGAAAATACAGTGTTCTTTCTTCGTATATATTTTATAGAGATATACCTATCACAATTTTATATGGTAATAAACTGTAAGTGCGGACCCTGTACATGAATATAAAACTAATAGATTATTAATTTTAAAGTTGGTACTGGTCGTTTTTCAGCTTCATTTGAGGGAATATTTTGCTCATCTTTATCCGAAAAATTAGTGTTCTCTCTTCGTACATATTCTATAGGGATATACCTATTTCACTTTTATGTAGGTGATAAGGTGTAAGTGGGGACACTCTAAATGAACATAAAATTATTAGATTATTAATTTTAAAGTTGGCAATTTTCCTTTTTTTAGCTTCATTTGAGGGAATATTTTGCTCATCTTTAACAGAAAGATTAGTGTTCTTTCCTCGTACATATTCTAAAGACATATACCTATCATACTTTTATATGGTAATAAAGTGTAAGTGAAGTCCCTGTAGATGAATATAAAATTATTATATTATTAAATTTAATGTTCGCAATTTTCCTTTTTTTTAGCTTCATTTGAGGAAATATTTTGCTCATCTTTATCCAAAAAATTAGTGTTCTTTCCTCGTAATATTTTATAGAGATATATTTATGCCAATTTTATATGGTGATAAAGTGTAAGTGAGGACCCTGTTGATAAATATAAAAATATTAGATTATTAATTTTAAAGTTGGCAATTTTCCTTCTTTTAGTTTCATTTGAGGGAATATTTTGCTCATCTTTATCCGAAAATACAGTGTTCTTTCTTCGTATATATTTTATAGAGATATACCTATGCCAATTTTATATGGTGATAAAGTGTAAGTAGGGACCTGGAGATGAATATAAAATTATTAGATTATTAATTTTTAAAGTTGGCACTGGTCATTTTTGAGTTTCATTTGAGGGAATATTTTGCTCATCTTTATCGGAAAAATTTGTGTTCTTTCCTCGTACATATTCTAAAGAGATATACCTATCCCACTTTTATATGGTAATAAAGTGTAAGTGAAGTCCCTGTAGGTGAATATAAAATTATTGGATTAATTATTTTAAAGTTGGCAATTTTCCTTTTTTAGCGTCATTTGCGGGAATATTTTTCTCATCTTTATCTCAAAAGTTAGTGCTCTTTCCTCGAATATATTTTTTAGAGATATACCTATCCCACTTTTATATGGTGATAAAATGTAGGTGGAAACCCTGTAAATGAATATAAAATTATTAGATTATTAATTTTAAACTTGGCACTGGTCGTTTTTCAGCTTCATTTGAGGGAATGTTTTGCTCATCTTTATCCGAAAAATTAGTGTTCTTTCACCGTAGGTATTCTATAGAGATATACCTATCACACGTTTATACGGTGAGAAAGTGTAAGTGGAGACCCTGTATATAAATATAAAGTTATTAGATTATTAAAGTTGGCACTGCACGTTTTTCAGCTTTATTTGATGGAATATTTTGCTCATCTTTATGAGAAAAATTAGTGTTCTTTCCTCGAACATATTTTATAGATATATATATAGCCCGTTTATAATGATGATAAAGTGTAAGTGGGGACTCTGTAGATGAATATAAAATTATTATATTATTAAATTTAATGTTCGCAATTTTCCTTCTTTTTAGCTTCATTTGAGGGAATATTTTGCTTATGTTTATCCGAAAAATTAGTTTTCTTTCCTCGTAATATTTTATAGAGATATACTTATCCCAATTTTATATGGTGATAAACTGTAAGTGGAGGCCCTGTAGATGAATATAAAATTATTAGATTATAATTTTAAAGTTGCCAATTTTCCTTTTTACCTTCATTTGAGGCAATATTTTCTCATCTTTAACAGAAAAATTAGTGTTTTTCCTCGTACATATTTTATAGAAATTTACCTATCCCACTTTTATATGGTGATAAAGTGTAAATGGTGACCCTTAGATGAATATAAAATTATTAGATTATTAATTTTAAAGTATGCACTGTTCGTTTTTTTTGCTTCATTTCAAGGTATATTTGGCTCATCTTTATCCGAAAAATTTGTGTCCTTTCCTCGTATATATTCTATAGGGATATACCTATCCCACTTTTATATGGTAATAAAGTGTAAGTGAAGTCCCTGTAGATGAATGAAAAATTATTAGATTTTTAATTTTAAATTTGGCACTGGTCGTTTTTCAGCTTTATTTGAGGGAATAATTTGCTCATTTTTATCCGAAAAATTTGTGTTCTTCCCTCGTACATATTTTATAGAGATATATATAGCCCACTTTAATTTGATGATAAACTGTAAGTGGGGACTCTCTAGATGAATATAAAATTATTAGATTATTAAATTTAATGTTCGCAATTTTCCTTTCTTTAGCTTCTTTGAGGGAATATATTGCTCATCTTTATCTGAAAAATTAATGTACTTTCCTCGTAATATTTTATAGAGATATACATATATCACTTTTATATGGTGATAAGCTGTAAGTGGGGACCCTGTAGATGAATGTAGAATTATTAGATTATTAATTTTTAAAGTTGGCACTGGTCGTTTTTCAGCTTTATTTGAGGGAATATTTTGCTCATCTTTATCCCAAAAATTATTGTTCTTTCCTCGTACACATTTTATGGACATATACCTATCCCACTTTTGAATGGTGATAAAGTGTAAGTAAGGACCCTGTAGATTAATATAAAATTATTAGATTATTAATTTCAAAATTTGGCAAATATCCTCTTTTTAGCTTCATTTGACGGAATATTTTGCTCATCTTTACCCGAAAAATTAGTGTTCTTTCCTCGTATATATTTTGTAGATATATATATAGCCCACTTTAATTTGATGATAAACTGTAAGTGGGGACCCTGTAGATGAATGTAGAATTATTAGATTATTAATTTTTAAAGTTGGTACTGTTCGTTTTTCAGCTTCATTTGAGGGAATATTTTGCTCATCTTTATCCGGAAAATTAGTGTTCTTTCCTCGTACATATTCTATAGAGATATACCGATCCCACTTTTATATGGTGATAGAGTGCAAGTGGTGACCCTTTAGATGAATATAAAATTATTAGATTATTAATTTTAAAGTACGCACTGCTCGTTTTATTTGCTTCATTTCAGGGTATATTTTGCTCATCTTTAACCGCAAAATTAATGTTCTTTCCTCGTACATATACTATAGGGATATACCTATTTCACTTTTATATAGGTGATAAGGTGTAAGTGGGGACACTCTAAATGAACATAAAATTGTTAGATTATTAATTTTAAAGTTGGCAATTTTCCTTTTTTTAGCTTCATTTGAGGGAATATTTTGCTCATCTTTAACAGAAAAATTAGTGTTCTTTCCTCGTACATATTCTAAAGAGATATACCTATCCCACTTTTATATGGTAATAAAGTGTAAGTGAAGTCCCTGTAGGTGAATATAATATTATAAGATTAATTTTTTTTAAGTTGGCAATTTTCCTTTTTTAGCGTCATTTCAAGGAATATTTTGCTCATCTTTATCCGAAAAATTATTGTTCTTTCCTCGAATATATTTTATAGAGATATACCTATCCCACTTTCATATGGTGATAAACTCTAAGTGGAGACCCTGTAGATGAATATAAAATTATTAGATTATTAATTTTAAAGCTGGCACTGGTTGTTTTTTAGCTTCATTTGAGGGAATATTTTGCTCATAGTTATCACAAAAATTAGTGTTCTTTCCTCGTAGGTATTCTATAGAGATGTACCTATCGCAGGTTTATATGGTGATAAAGTGTTAGTGGTGACCCTGTAGATGAATATAAAATTATTAGATTATTAAAGTTGGCACTGCACGTTTTTCAGGTGTATTTGAGGGAATATTTTGCTCAACTTTATCCGAAAAATTAGTTTTCTTTCCTCGTACATATTTTATAGAGATATATATAGCCCACTTTAATTTGATGAAAAACTGTAAGTGGGGACTCTGTAGATGAATATAAAATTATTAGATTACTAAATTTAATGTTCGCAATTTTCCTTTCTTTAGCTTCTTTGAGGGAATATATTGCTCATCTTTATCTAAAAAATTAGTGTTCTTTCCTCGTAATATTTTATAGACATATACATATCCCACTTTTATATGGTGATAAGCTGTAAGTGGGGACCCTGTAGATGAATGTAAAATTATTAGATTATTAATTTTTAAAGTTGGTACTGGTCGTTTCTCAGGTTTATTTGAGGGAATATTTTGCTAATCATTATCGGAAAAATTATTGTTATTTATTCGTACATATTTTATACAGAATTGTATAGCCCACTTTTATACGGTGATAAAGTGTAAGTGGGGACCCTGTAGATGAATATAAAATTATTAGATTATTAATTTTCAAAGTTGGCACTGGTCGTTTTTCAGCTTCATTTGAGGGAATATTTTCTCATCTTTATCCGAAAAATTAGCGTTCTTTCTTCGTACATATTTTATGGGATATATATAGACCACTTTTATATGGTGATAAAGTTTAAGTGGGGACCCTGTAGATGAATATAAAATATTTAGTTTATTTATTTTAAAGTTGGCAATTTTCCTTTTTTTAGCTTCATTTGAGGGAATATTTTGCTCACCTTTATCCGAAAAATTAGTGTTCTTTTCTCGTATATATTTTATAAAGATATACCTATCCCACTTTTATATGGAGATAAACTGTAAGTGGGCCTTAAGATGAATGTAACATTATTAGATTATTAATTTTTGAAGTTGACACTGGTCGTTTTTCAGCTTTATTTGCGGGAATATTTTGCTCATCTTTATCCGAAATATTAGTGTTCTTTTCTCGTACATAATTTATGGAGATATACATATCCCACTTATATATGGTGATAAAGTGTAAGTGAGGACCCTGTTGATAAATATAAAATTATTAGATTATTAATTCTAAAGTTGGCAATTTTCCTTTTTTTAGTTTCATTAGAGGGAATATTTTGCTCATCTTTAACCGAAAAATTAGTGTTCTTTCCCCGTACATATTTTATAGAGATATATATAGCCCACTTTTATATGGTGATAAAGTGTAAGTGGGGACCTTGTAGATGAATATAAAAATATTAATTTTTCAAGTTGGCACTGGCCGTTTTTCAGCTTCATTTGTGGAAATTATTTGCTCATCTTTATCCGGAAAATTAGTGTTCTTTCCTCGTACATATTCTATAGGGATATACCTATCCCACTTTTATATAGGTGATAAGGTCCAAGTGGGGACACTCTAGATGAACATAAAATTATTAGATTATTAATTTTAAAGTTGGCAATTTACCTTTTTTAGCTTCATTTGAGGGAGTATTTTGCTCATCTTTAACCGAAAAATTAGTGTTCTTTCCCCGTACATATTTTTAGATATATATATATATATATATATATATATATATATATATATATATATATATATATATATATATAGCCCACCTTTATATGGTGATACACTGTAAATGGGGACCCTGTAGATGAAAATAACGTTATCAGATTATTAATTTTGAAGTTGGCACTGGTCGTTTTTCAGCTTTATTTGAGGGAATATTTTGGTCATTTTTTCCGAAAAATTAGTATTCTTTCCTCGTACATAATTTATGGAGATATACATATCCCACTTTTATATGGTGATAAAGTGCAAATGGTGACCCTTAGATGAATATAAAATTTTTAGATTATTAATTTTAAAGTATGCACTGCTCGTTTCTTTTGCTTCATTTGAGGGTATAGTTTGCTCATCTTTACCCGAAAAATTAGTGTCTTTTCCTCGTACATATTCTATAGGGATATACCTATCCCACTTTTATATAGGTGATAAGGTGTAAGTAGAAACACTCTAGAAGAACATAAAATTATTAGATTATTAATTTTAAGGTTGGCAATTTTCCTTTTTTAGCTTCATTTGAGGGAATATTTTGCTCACCTTTATCCGAAAAATTAGTGTTCTTTTCTCGTATATATTTTATAAAGATATACCTATCCCACTTTTATATGGAGATAAACTGTAAGTGGGCCTTAAGATGAATGTAACATTATTAGATTATTAATTTTTGAAGTTAGCACTGGTCGTTTTTCAGCTTTATTTGCGGGAATATTTTGCTCTTCTTTATCCGAAATGTTAGTGTTCTTTCCTCGTACATAATTTATGGAGATATACATATCCCACTTATATATGGTGATAAAGTGTGAGGACCCTGTTGATAAATATAAAATTATTAGATTATTAATTCTAAAGTTGGCAATTTTCCTTTTTTTAGTTTCATTTGAGGGAATATTTTGCTCATCTTTATCCGAAAAATTAGTGTTCTTTCTTCGTATATATTTTATAGAGATATACCTATCACAATTTTATATGGTAATAAACTGTTAGTGCGGACCCTGTAGATGAATATAAAACTAATAGATTATTAATTTTAAAGTTGGTACTGTTCGTTTTTCAGCTTCATTTGAGGGAATATTTTGCTCATCTTTATCCGGAAAATTAGTGTTCTTTCCTCGTACATATTCTATAGAGATATACCGATCCCACTTTTATATGGTGATAGAGTGCAAGTGGTGACCCTTTAGATGAATATAAAATTATTAGATTATTAATTTCAAAGTGCGCACTGCTCGTTTTTTTGCTTCATTTCAGGGTATATTTTGCTCATCTTTATCCGAAAAATTAGTGTTCTTTCCTCGTACATATTCTATAGGGATATACCTATTTCACTTTTATATAGGTGATAAGGTGTAAGTGGGGACACTCTAAATGAACATAAAATTATTAGATTATTAATTTTAAAGTTGGCAATTTTCCTTTTTTTAGCTTCATTTGAGGGAATATTTTGCTCATCTTTAACAGAAAAATTAGTGTTCTTTCCTCGTACATATTCTAAAGAGATATACCTATCCCACTTTTATATGGTAATAAAGTGTAAGTGAAGTCCCTGTAGGTGAATATAAAATTATTGGATTAATTATTTTAAAGTTGGCAATTTTCCTTTTTTTAGCGTCATTTGTGGAAATTATTTGCTCATCTTTATCCGAAGTATTAGTATTCTTTCCTCGTACATATTTTATAGAGATATATATAGCCCACTTTTATATGGTGATAAAGTGTAAGTGGGGACCCTGTAGATGAATATAAAAATATTAATTTTTCAAGTTGGCACTGGCCGTTTTTCAGCTTCATTTGTTGAAATTATTTGCTCATCTTTATCCGGAAAATTAGTGTTCTTTCCTCGTACATATTCTATAGGGATATACCTATCCCACTTTTATATAGGTGATAAGGTCCAAGTGGGGACACTCTAGATGAACATAAAATTATTAGATTATTAATTTTAAAGTTGGCAATTTACCTTTTTTTAGCTTCATTTGAGGGAGTATTTTGCTCATCTTTAACCGAAAAATTAGTGTTCTTTCCCCGTACATATTTTTAGATATATATATATATATATATATATATATATATAGCCCACCTTTATATGGTGATACACTGTAAATGGGGACCCTGTAAATGAAAATAACATTATCAGATTATTAATTTTAAAGTTGGCACTGGTCGTTTTTCAGCTTTAGTTGAGGGAATATTTTGGTCATTTTTATCCGAAAAATTAGTATTCTTTCCTCGTATATAATTTATGGAGATATACATATCCCACTTTTATATGGTGATAAAGTGCAAATGGTGACCCTTAGATGAATATAAATTTTTTAGATTATTAATTTTAAAGTATGCACTGCTCGTTTTTTTCCCTTCATTTGAGGGTATATTTTGCTCATTTTTACCCGAAAAATTAGTGTCTTTTCCTCGTACATATTCTATAGGGATATACCTATCCCACTTTTATATAGGTGATAAGGTGTAAGTAGGAACACTCTAGATGAACATAAAATTATTAGATTATTAATTTTAAGGTTGGCAATTTTCCTTTTTTAGCTTCATTTGAGGGAATATTTTGCTCCTCTTTAACCGAAAAATTAGTGTTCTTCCCCGTACATATATATATATATATATATATATATATATATATATATATAGCGCACTATTATATGGTGATACACTGTAAATGGGGACCCTGTAGATGAAAATAACATTTTCAGATTATTAATTTTAAAGTTGGCACTGATCGTTTTTTTTCCGTCATTTGAGGGTATATTTTGCTCATCTTTATCCGAAAAATTAGTATTCTTTCTACGTACATATTTTATAGAGATATATATAGCCCACTTTTATATGGTGATAAAGTGTAAGTGAAGACCCTGTAGATGAATGAAAAATTATTAGATTTTTAATTTTAAGGTTGGCAATTTTCCTTTTTCAGCTTTATTTGAGGGAACAATTTGCTCATTTTTATCCGAAAATTTGTGTTATTCCCTCGTACATATTTTATAGAGATATATATAGCCCACTTTAATTTGATGACAAACTGTAAGTGGGGACTCTCTAGATGAATATAAAATTATTAGATTATTAAATTTAATGTTCGCAATTTTCCTTTCTTTAGCTTCTTTGAGGGAATATATTGCTCATCTTTATCTAAAAAATTAGTGTTCTTTCCTCGTAATATTTTATAGAGATATACATATCCCACTTTTATATGGTGATAAGCTGTAAGTGGGGACCTTGTAGATGAATGTAGAATTATTAGATTATTAATTTTTAAAGTTGGCACTGGTCGTTTTTCAGCTTTATTTGAGGGAATATTTTTCTCATCTTTGTCCCAAAAATTATTGTTCTTTCCTCGTACACATTTTATGGACATATACCTATCCCACTTTTGAATCGTGATAAAGTGTAAGTAAGGACCCTGTAGATTAATATAAAATTATTAGATTATTAATTTCAAAATTTGGCAATTATCCTGTTTTTAGCTTCATTTGACGGAATATTTTGCTCATCTTTACCCGAAAAATTAGTGTTCTTTCCTCGTATATATTTTGTAGATATATATATAGAGCCCACTTTAATTTGATGATAAACTGTAAGTGGGGACCCTGTAAATGAATGTAAAATTATTAGATTATTAATTTTTAAAGCTGGCACTGGTCGTTTTTCAGCTGTATTTGAGGGAATATTTTGCTCATTTTTATCCGAAAAATTAGTGTTCTGTCCTCGTACAAATTTTATCAATATATATATTGCACACTTTTATATGGTGATAAAGTGTAAATGGGGACTTTGTAGACGAATATAAAATTATTAATTTTTAAAGTTGGCAGTGGTCGTTTTAAGCTTCATTTGAGGGAATATTTTGCTCATCTTTATCGGCAAAATTAGTGTTCTTTCCTCGTACATATTTTATAGATATATATATATAGCCCACTTTTATATGGTGATAAAGTGTAAGTGAGAACCCTGTAGATGAATATAAAATTATTAGATTATTAATTTTTAAAGTTGGCACTGGTGGTTTTTCAGCTTCATTTGAAAGAATATTTTCTCATCTTTATCCGAAAATTTAGCGTTCTTTCCTCGTGCATATTTTATAGAAATATATATAGCCCACTTTTATATGGTGATAAAGTGTAAGTGGGGATCCTGTAGATGAATATATAATTATTAGATTATTAAATTTAATGTTAGCAATTTTCCTTTTTTTAGCTTCATTTGAGGGAATATTTTGCTCATCTTTATCGGAAAAATTAGTGTTCTTTCCTAATACATATTTTATAGAGATATATATAGCCCACTTTTATATGTTGATAAAGTGTAAGTGAGGACCCTGTAGAGGAAAATAACATTATCAGATTATTAATTTTAAAGGTGACACTGGTCGTTTTTCAGCTTTATTTGAGGGAACATTTTGCTCATTTTTATCCGAAAAATTAGTATTCTTTCCTTGTACATATTTTATAGATATATAGAGCCCACTCCAATATGATGATAAAGTGTAAGTGGCTACTCTGTAGATGAATATAAAATTATTAGATTATTAAATTTAATGTTGGCAATTTTCCTTTTTTTAGCTTCATTTGAAGGAATATTTTGCTCACCTTTGTCGGAAAAATTAGTGTTCTTTCCTCGTACGTATTTTATAGAGATATATATAGCCCACTCTAATATGATGATAAGGTGTGAGTGGCGACTCTGTAGATGAATATAAAATTATTAGATTATTAAATTTAATGTTGGCAATTTTCCTTTTTTTAGCTTCATTTGAGGGAATATTTTGCTCATCTTTATCGGAAAAATTAGTGTTCTTTCCTAATACATATTTTATAGAGATATATATAGCCGACCCTTATATGGTGGTACACTGTAAATGGAGACCCTGTAGATGAAAACAACATTATCAGATTACTAGTTTTAAAGTTCGCACTGGTCGTTTTTCAGCTTTATTTGAGGGAATATTTTGCTAATTTTTATCCGAAAAATTTGTGTTCTTTCCTCGTAGGTATTCTACAGAAATATACCTATCCCACTTTTATATGATGAGAAGGTGCAAGTGGTGACCATGTAGATGAATATAAAATTATTAGATTATTAGTTTTAAAGTTGGCACTCCACGTTTTTCAGCTTTATTTGAGGGAATATTTTGCTCATCTTTATCCGATAAATTGGTGTTCTTTTTTCGTATATATTTTATAGAGAGATATATATAGCCCACTTTAATATGATGATAAAGTGTAAGTGGGGACCTTGTAGATGAATATAAAACTATTAGATTATTAAATTCAATGTTGGCAATTTTCCTTTCTTTAGCTTCTTTTGAGGAAATATTTTGCTTATCTTTATCCGAAAAATTAGTGTTCTTTCCTCGTACATATTTTATAGAGATATACATATCTCACTTTTATATGGTGATAAACTGTAAGTGGAGTCCCGGTACATGGACATAAAATTATTAGATTATAAATTTTAAAGTTGGCACTGGTCGTTTTTCAGCTTTATTTGAGGGAATATTTTCCTCATTTTTATCCGAAAAATTAGTATTCTTTCCTCGTACATATTTTACAGAGATATATATAGCCCACCTTTATATGGTGATAAAGTGTAAGTGGGGACCCTGTAGATGAATATAAAAATATTAATTTTTCAAGTTGGCACTGGTCGTTTTTCAGCTTCATTTGTGGAAATTATTTGCTCCTCTTTATCCGGAAAATTAGTGTATCTTCCTCGTACATATTTTATAGAGATATATATAGCCCGCTTTTATATGGTGATAAAGTGTAAGTGAAGACCCTGCAGATGAATGAAAAATTATTTGATTTTTAATTTTAAAGTTGGCACTGGTCTTTTTTCAGCTTTATTTGAAGGAATATTTTGCTCATTTTTATCCGAAAAATTTGTGTTCTTTCCTCATACATATATTACAGAGATATATATAGCCCGCTTTTATATGGTGATAAAGTGTAAGTGGGGACCTGGAGATGAATATAAAATTATTAGATTATTAATTTTTAAAGTTGGCACTGGTCGTTTTTCAGCTTCATTTGAGGGAATATTTTTAGCATGTTTATCCGAAAAATTAGTGTTCTTTCTTCGTAGGTATTCTACAGAGATATACCTATCGCACGTTTATATAGTGATAAAGTGTAAGTGGTGACCCTGTAGATGAATATAAAATTATTAGATTATTAAAGTTGGCACTGCACGTTTTTCAGATTTATTTGAGGGAATATTTTGCTCATCTTTATCCGAAAAATTAGTGTTTTTCCTCGTACATATTTTATAGAGATATATATAGCCCACTTTTATATGGTGATAAAGTGTAAGTGAGGACCCTGTAGATGAATATAAAATTATTAGATTATTAATTTTTAAAGTTGGCACTGGTGGTTTTTCAGCTTCATTTGAGGGAATATTTTCTCATCTTTATCCGAAAATTTAGCGTTCTTTCCTCGTGCATATTTTATAGGGATATATATAGCCCACTTTTATATGGTGATAAAGTGTAAGTGGTGATCCTGTAGATGAATATAAAATTATTACTTTATTTATTTTAAAGTTGGCAATTTTCCTTTTTTAGCTTAATTTAAGGGAATATTTTGCTCACCTTTATCCGAAAAATTAGTCTTCTCTTCTCGTATATATTTTATAGAGGTATACCTATCCCACTTTTATATGGAGATAAATTGTAAGTGGGCCTTTAGATGAATGCAAAATTATTAGATTATTAATTTTTGAAGTCGGCACTGGTCGTTTTTCAGCTTTATTTGAGGGAATATTTTGCTCATCTTTATCCGAAATATTAGTGTTTTTTCTTCGTTCATAATTTATGGAGATATTTCTATCCCACTTTTATATGGTGATAACGTGTAAGTGAGGACCCTGTAGATGAATATAAAATTATTAGATTATTAATTTTAAAGTTGGCAATTTTCCTTTTTTTAGCTTCATTTGAGGGAATATTTTCCTCATCTTTATCCGAGAAATTAGTGTTCTTTCATCGTACATATTTTATAGAGATATATATAGCCCACCCTAATATGATGATAAAGTGTAAGAGGGGACTCTGTAGATGAATATAAAATTATTTGATTATTAAATTTAATGTTGGCAATTTTCCTTTTTTTAGCTTCATTTGAGGGAATATTTTGCTAATCTTTAACCGAAAAATTAGTGTTCTTTCCCCGTACATATTTATATATATATATATATATATATATATATATATATATATATATATATATATATATATATAGCCGACCTTTATAAGGTGGTACACTGTAAACGGGGACCCTGTAGATGAAAACAACATTATCAGATTACTAGGTTTAAGGTTGGCACTGGTCGTTTTTCAGCTTTATTTGAGGGAATATTTTGCTATTTTTTATCCGAAAAATTACTATTCTTTCCTCGTACATATTTTATAGAGATATATATAGCCCACTTTTATATGGTGATAAAGTGTAAGTGGGGAACCTTTAGATGAATATAAAATTATTAATTTTTAAATTTGTCACTGGTCGTTTTTCAGCTTCATTTGAGGGAATATTTTGCTTATCTTTATCCGAAAAATTAGTGTTCTTTCCTCGTATATATTTTATAGAGATATACATATCTCACTTTTATATGGTGATAAACTGTAAGTGGAGTCCCGGTAGATGGACATAAAAGTATTAGATTATTAATTTTAAAGCTGGTACTGGTCGTTTTTCAGCTTCATTTGAGGGAATATTTTGCTCATTTTTATCCGAAAAATTTGTTCTTTCCTCGTACATATTTTACAGAGATATATATAGCCCGCTTTTATATGGTGATAAAGTGTAAATGGGGACCTGTAGATGAATATAAAATTATTAGATAATTAATTTTTAAAGTTGGCACTTGTAGTTTTTCAGTTTCATTTGAGGGAATATTTTTAGCATGTATATCCGAAAAATTAGTGTTCTTTGCTCGTAGGTATTCTACAGTGATATACCTATCGCACGTTTATATAGTGATAAAGTGTAAGTGGTGACCATGTAGATGAATATAAAATTATTACTTTATTAATTTTAAAGTTGGCAATTTTCCTTTTTTTAAATTCATTTAAGGGAATATTTTGCTCAACTTTATCCGAAAAATTAGTCTTCTCTTCACGTATATATTTTATAGAGATATACCTATCCCACTTTTGTATGGAGATAAACTGTAAGTGGGCCTTAGGTGAATGCAAAATTATTAGATTATTAATTTTTGAAGTTGGCACTGGTCGTTTTCCAGCTTTATTTGAGGGAATATTTTGCTCATCTTTATCCGAAATATTAGTGTTCTCTTTTCGTTCATAATTTATGGAGATATACCTATCCCAATTTTTATATGGTGATAAAGTGTAAGTGAGGACCCTGTAGATGAATATAAAATTATTAGATTATTAATTTTAAAGTTGGCAATTTTCCTTTTTTTAGCTTCATTTGAGGGAATATTTTCCTCATCTTTATCCGAGAAATTAGTGTTCTTTCATCGTACATATTTTATAGAGATATATATAGCCCACCCTAATATGATGATAAAGTGTAAGTGGGGACTCTGTAGATGAATATAAAATTATTAGATTATTAAATTTAATGTTGGCAATTTTCATTTTTTATCTACATTTTAGGGAATATTTTGCTAATCTTTAACAGAAAAATTACTATTCTTTCCTCCTACATATTTTATAGAGATATATATAGCCCACTTTTATATGGTGATAAAGTGTAAGTGGGGACCCTATAGATGAATATAAAATTATTAATTATTAAAACTGGCACTGGTCGTTTTTCAGCTTTATTTGACGGAATATTTTGCACATTTTTATCCGAAAAATTGTTCTTTCCTCGTTCATATTTTATAGAGATATATATAGAACACTTTTATATGGTGATAAAGTGTAAGTGGGGACCCTGAAGATGAAGATAAAATTATTAATTTTTAAAGTTGGCACTGGTCTTTTTTCAGCTTCATTTGAGGGAATATTTTGCTCATCTTTATCCGATAAATTAGTGTTCTTTCCTAGTACATATTTTATGGTGATATACTTATCCCACTTTTATATGATGATAAAGTGTACGTGGGGACCCTGTAGATGAATATAAAATTATTAGATTATTAATTTTAAAGTTGGCACTGTTCGTTTTTCACCTTCATTTGAGGGAACATTTTGCTCATCTTTATCAGAAAAATTAGTGTTCTTTCCTCGTAGGTATTCTATAGAGATGTACCTATCGCACGTTTATATGGTGATAAAGAGTTAGTGGTGACCCTGTAGATGAATATAAAATTATTAGATTATTAAAGTTGGCACTGCACGTTTTTCAGCTTTATTTGAGGGAATATTTGCTCATCTTTATCCGAAAAATTAGTGTTTTTTCTCGTACATATTTTATAGAGATATATATAGCCCACTTTTATATGGTGATAAAGTGTAAGTGAGGACCCTGTAGATGAATATAAAATTATTAGATTATTAATTTTTAAAGTTGGCACTGGTGGGTTTTCAGCTTCATTTGAGGGAATGTTTTCTCATCTTTATCCGAAAATTTAGCGTTCTTTCCTCGTGCATATTTTATAGGGATATATATAGACCACTTTTATATGGTGATAAAGTGTAAGTGGGGATCCTGTAGATGAATATAAAATTATTACTTTATTTATTTTAAAGTTGGCAATTTTCCTTTTTTAGCTTAATTTAAGGGAATATTTTACTCACCTTTATCCGAAAAATTAGTCTTCTCTTCTCGTATATATTTTATAGAGATATACCTATACCACTTTTATATGGAGATAACCTGTAAGTGGGCCTTTAGTTGAATGCAAAATTATTAGATTATTAATTTTTGAAGTTGGCACTGGTCGTTTTTCAGCTTTATTTGAGGGAATATTTTGCTTATCTTTATCCGAAATATTAGTGTTTTTTCCTCGTTCATAATTTATGGAGATATTCCTATCCCACTTTTATATGGTGATAACGTGTAAGTGAGGACCCTGTAGATGAATATAAAATTATTAGATTATTAATTTTAAAGTTGGCAATTTTCCTTTTTTTAGCTTCATTTGAGGGAATATTTTCCTCATCTTTATCCGAGAAATTAGTGTTCTTTCATCGTACATATTTTATAGAGATATACATATCTCACTTTTATATGGTGATAAACTGTAAGTGGAGTCCCGGTAGATGGACATAAAATTATTAGATTATTAATTTTAAAGTTGGTACTGGTCGTTTTTCAGCTTCATTTGAGGGAATATTTTGCTCATGTTTATCCGAAAAATTAGTGTTCTCTCCTCGTACATATTCTATAAAGATATACCTATCCCACTTTTATACAGGTGAAAAGGTGTAAGTAGGAACACTCTAGATGAACATAAAATTATTAGATTATTAATTTTAAAGTTGGCAATTTTCTTTTTTAGCTTCATTTGAGGGAGTATTTTGCTCATCTTTAACCGAAAAATTAGTGTTCTTTCCCCGAACATATATATATATATATATATATATATATATATATATAGCCCACCTTTATATGGTGATACACTGTAAATGGGGACCCTGTAGATGAAAATAACATTATCAGATTATAAATTTTAAAGTTGGCACTGGTCGTTTTTCAGCTTTATTTGAGGGAATATTTTGCTCATTTTTATCCGAAAAATTAGTATTCTTTCCTCGTATATATTTTATAGAGATATATATAGCCCACCTTTATATGGTGATAAAGTGTAACTGGGGACCCTGTAGATGAATATAAAAATATTAATTTTTCAAGTTGGCACTGGTCGTTTTTCAGCTTCATTTGTTGAAATTATTTGCTCATCTTTATCCGGAAAATTAGTGTATCTTCCTCGTACATATTTTATAGAGATATATATAGCCCGCTTTTATATTCTGATAAAGTGTAAGTGAAGACCCTGTAGATGAATGAAAAATTATTTGATTTTTAATTTTAAAGTTGGCACTGGTCTTTTTTCAGCTTTAGTTGAGGGAATATTTTGCTCATTTTTATCCGAAAAATTTGTGCTCTTTCCTCGTACATATTTTACAGAGATATATATAGCGCGCTTTTATATGGTGATAAAGTGTAAATGGAGACTTGTAGATGCATATAAAATTATTAGATAATTAATTTTTAAAGTTGGCACTTGTAGTTTTTCAGCTTCATTTGAGGGAATATTTTTAGCATGTTTATCCGAAAAATTAGTGTTCTTTGCTCGTAGGTATTCTACAGAGATATACCTATTGCACGTTTATATAGTGATAAAGTGTAAGTGGTGACCCTGTAGATGAATATAAAATTATTAGATTATTAAAGTTGGCACTGCACGTTTTTCAGCTTTATTTGAGGGAATATTTTGCTCATCTTTATCCGAAAAATTAGTGTTTTTTCTCGTACATATTTTATAGAGATATATATAGCCCACTTTTATATGGTGATAAAGTGTAAGTGAGGACCCTGTAGATGAATATAAAATTATTAGATTATTAATTTTTAAAGTTGGCACTGGTGGGTTTTCAGCTTCATTTGAGGGAATGTTTTCTCATCTTTATCCGAAAATTTAGCGTTCTTTCCTCGTGCATATTTTATAGGGATATATATAGACCACTTTTATATGGTGATAAAGTGTAAGTGGGGATCCTGTAGATGAATATAAAATTATTACTTTATTTATTTTAAAGTTGGCAATTTTCCTTTTTTAGCTTAATTTAAGGGAATATTTTACTCACCTTTATCCGAAAAATTAGTCTTCTCTTCTCGTATATATTTTATAGAGATATACCTATACCACTTTTATATGGAGATAACCTGTAAGTGGGCCTTTAGTTGAATGCAAAATTATTAGATTATTAATTTTTGAAGTTGGCACTGGTCGTTTTTCAGCTTTATTTGAGGGAATATTTTGCTTATCTTTATCCGAAATATTAGTGTTTTTTCCTCGTTCATAATTTATGGAGATATTCCTATCCCACTTTTATATGGTGATAACGTGTAAGTGAGGACCCTGTAGATGAATATAAAATTATTAGATTATTAATTTTAAAGTTGGCAATTTTCCTTTTTTTAGCTTCATTTGAGGGAATATTTTCCTCATCTTTATCCGAGAAATTAGTGTTCTTTCATCGTACATATTTTATAGAGATATACATATCTCACTTTTATATGGTGATAAACTGTAAGTGGAGTCCCGGTAGATGGACATAAAATTATTAGATTATTAATTTTAAAGTTGGTACTGGTCGTTTTTCAGCTTCATTTGAGGGAATATTTTGCTCATGTTTATCCGAAAAATTAGTGTTCTCTCCTCGTACATATTCTATAAAGATATACCTATCCCACTTTTATACAGGTGAAAAGGTGTAAGTAGGAACACTCTAGATGAACATAAAATTATTAGATTATTAATTTTAAAGTTGGCAATTTTCTTTTTTAGCTTCATTTGAGGGAGTATTTTGCTCATCTTTAACCGAAAAATTAGTGTTCTTTCCCCGAACATATATATATATATATATATATATATATATATATATAGCCCACCTTTATATGGTGATACACTGTAAATGGGGACCCTGTAGATGAAAATAACATTATCAGATTATAAATTTTAAAGTTGGCACTGGTCGTTTTTCAGCTTTATTTGAGGGAATATTTTGCTCATTTTTATCCGAAAAATTAGTATTCTTTCCTCGTATATATTTTATAGAGATATATATAGCCCACCTTTATATGGTGATAAAGTGTAACTGGGGACCCTGTAGATGAATATAAAAATATTAATTTTTCAAGTTGGCACTGGTCGTTTTTCAGCTTCATTTGTTGAAATTATTTGCTCATCTTTATCCGGAAAATTAGTGTATCTTCCTCGTACATATTTTATAGAGATATATATAGCCCGCTTTTATATTCTGATAAAGTGTAAGTGAAGACCCTGTAGATGAATGAAAAATTATTTGATTTTTAATTTTAAAGTTGGCACTGGTCTTTTTTCAGCTTTAGTTGAGGGAATATTTTGCTCATTTTTATCCGAAAAATTTGTGCTCTTTCCTCGTACATATTTTACAGAGATATATATAGCGCGCTTTTATATGGTGATAAAGTGTAAATGGAGACTTGTAGATGAATATAAAATTATTAGATAATTAATTTTTAAAGTTGGCACTTGTAGTTTTTCAGCTTCATTTGAGGGAATATTTTTAGCATGTTTATCCGAAAAATTAGTGTTCTTTGCTCGTAGGTATTCTACAGAGATATACCTATTGCACGTTTATATAGTGATAAAGTGTAAGTGGTGACCCTGTAGATGAATATAAAATTATTAGATTATTAAAGTTGGCACTGCACGGTTTTCAGCTTTATTTGAGGGAATATTTTGCTCATCTTTATCGGAAAAATTAGTGTTTTTTTCTCGTACATATTTTATAGAGATATATATAGCCCACTTTTATATGGTGATAAAGTGTAAGTGAGGACCCTGTAGATGAATATAAAATTATTAGATTATTAATTTCAAAGTAAGCACTGCTCGTTTTTTTGCTTCATTTCAGGATATATATTGCTCATCTTTATCCGAAAAATTAGTGTTCTTTCCTCGTACATATTCTATAGGGATATACCTATTTCAATTTTATATAGGTGATAAGGTGTAAGTGGGGACACTCTAAATGAACATAAAATTATTAGATTATTAATTTTAAAGTTGGCAATTTTCCTTTTTTTAGCTTTATTTGAGGGAATATTTTGCTCATCTTTAACAGAAAAATTAGTGTTCTTTCCTCGTACATATTCTAAAGAGATATACCTATCCCACTTTTATATGGTAATAAAGTGTAAGTGAAGTCCCTGAAGGTGAATATAAAATTATTGGATTAATTATTTTAAAGTTGGCAATTTTCCTTTTTTTAGCGTCATTTGTGGAAATTATTTGCTCATCTTTATCCGAAGAATTAGTATTCTTTCCTCGTACATATTTTATAGAGATATATATAGCCCACTTTTATATGGTGATAAAGTGTAAGTGGGGACCCTGTAGATGAATATAAAAATATTAATTTTTCAAGTTGGCACTGGCCGTTTTCAGCTTCATTTGTGGAAATTATTTGCTCATCTTTATCCGGAAAATTAGTGTTCTTTCCTCGTACATATTCTATAGGGATATACCTATCACACTTTTATATAGGTGATAAGGTCCAAGTGGGGACACTCTAGATGAACATAAAATTATTAGATTATTAATTTTAAAGTTGGCAATTTACCTTTTTTAGCTTCATTTGAGGGAGTATTTTGCTCATCTTTAACCGAAAAATTAGTGTTCTTTCCCCGTACATATTTTTAGATATATATATATATATAGCCCACCTTTATATGGTGATACAGTGTAAATGGGGACCCTGTAGATGAAAATAACATTATCAGATTATTAATTTTAAAGTTGGCTCTGGTCGTTTTTCAGCTTTATTTGAGGGAATATTTTGGTCATTTTTATCCGAAAAATTAGTATTCTTTCCTCGTACATAATTTATGGAGATATACATATCCCACTTTTATATGGTGATAAAGTGCAAATGGTGACCCTTAGATGAATATAAAATTTTTAGATTATTAATTTTAAAGTATGCACTGCTCGTTTTTTTGCTTCATTTGAGGGTATATTTTGCTCATCTTTACCCGAAAAATTAGTGTCTTTTCCTCGTACATATTCTATAGGGATATACCTATCCCACTTTTATATAGGTGATAAGGTGTAAGTAGGAACACTCTAGATGAACATAAAATTATTAGATTATTAATTTTAAGGTTGGCAATTTTCCTTTTTTAGCTTCATTTGAGGGAATATTTTGCTCATCTTTAACCGAAAAATTAGTGTTCCTCCCCGTATATATATATATATATATAGCCCACTATTATATGGTGATACACTGTAAATGGGGACCCTGTAGATGAAAATAACATTATCAGATTATTAATTTTAAAGTTGGCACTGATCGTTTTTTTTTCCTTCATTTGAGGGTATATTTTGCTCATCTTTATCCGAAAAATTAGTATTCTTTCTACGTACATATTTTATAGAGATATATATAGCCCACTTTTATATGGTGATAAAGTGTAAGTGAAGACCCTGTAGATGAATGAAAAATTATTAGATTTTTAATTTTAAATTTGGCACTGGTCGTTTTTCAGCTTTATTTGAGATAATAATTTGCTCATTTTTATCCGAAAAATGTGTGTTTTTCCCCCGTACATATTTTATAGAGATATATATAGCCCACTTTAATTTGATGATAAACTGTAAGTGGGGACTCTCTAGATGAATATAAAATTATTAGATTATTAAATTTAATGTTCGCAATTTTCCTTTCTTTAGCTTCTTTGAGGGAATATATTGCTCATCTTTATCTGAAAAATTAGTGTTCTTTCCTCGTAATATTTTATAGAGATATACATATCCCACTTTTATATGGTGATAAGCTGTAAGTGGGGACCCTGTAGATGAATGTAGAATTATTAGATTATTAATTTTTAAAGTTGGCACTGGTCGTTTTTCAGCTTTATTTGAGGGAATATTTTTGTCATCTTTGTCCCAAAAATTATTGTTCTTTCCTCGTACACATTTTATGGACATATACCTATCCCACTTTTGAATGGTAATAAAGTGTAAGTAAGGACCCTGTAGATTAATATAAAATTATTAGATTACTAATTTCAAAATTTGGCAAATATCCTCGTTTTAGCTTCATTTGACGGAATATTTTGCTCATCTTTAAACGAAAAATTAGTGTTCTTTCCTCGTATATATTTTGTAGATATATATATAGCCCACTTTAATTTGATGATAAACTGTAAGTGGGGACCCTGTAGATGAATGTAAAATTATTAGATTATTAATTTTTAAAGCTGGCACTGGTCGTTTTTCAGCTGTATTTGAGGGAATATTTTGCTCATTTTTATCCGAAAAATTAGTGTTCTTTCCTCGTACAAATTTTATCAATATATATATTGCCCACTTTTATATGGTGATAAAGTGTAAATGGGGACTTTGTAGACGAATATAAAATTATTAATTTTTAAAGTTGGCAGTGGTCGTTTTAAGCTTCATTTGAGGGAATATTTTGCTCATCTTAGCCGAAAAATTAGTGTTTCTTCCTCGTGCATATTTTATAGATATATATATATAGCCCACTTTCTTATGGTGATAAACTGTAAGTGGAGACCCTGTAGATGAATGAAAAATTATTAGATTTTTAATTTTAAAGTTGGCACTGGTCGTTTTTCAGATTTTTTGAGGGAATATTTTGCTCATTTTTATCCGAAAAATTTGTGTTCTTTCCTCGTACATATTTCATAGATATATATATATATAGCCCGCTTTTATATGGTGATAAAGTGTAAGTAGGGACCTATAGATAAATATAAATTTATTAGATTATTAATTTTTTAAATTGGCACTGGTCATTTTTGAGCTTCATTTGAGGGAATATTTTGCTCATCTTTATCGGAAAAATTTGTGTTCTTTCCTCGTACATATTCTAAAGAGATATACCTAACCCACTTTTATATGGTGATAAAGTGTAAGTCAAGTCCCCGTAGGTGAATATAAACTTATTGCATTAATTATTTTAAAGTTGGCAATTCCTTTTTTTGGCGTCATTTGCGGGTATATTATTCTCATCTTTATCCGAAAAGATAGTGCTCTTTCCTCGAATATTTTTTTTAGAGATATACCTATCCCACTTTTATATGGTGATAAACTGTAGGTGGAAACCCTGTAGATAAATATAAAATTATTAGATTATTAATTTTAAACTTGGCACTGGTCGTTTTTCAGCTTCATTTGAGGGTATATTTTTCTCATCTTTATTTGAAAAATTAGTGTTCTTTCCTCGTACATATTCCATAGGGATATACCTATCCCACTTTTATATAGGTGATAAGGTCCAAGTGGGGACACTCTAGATGAACATAAAATTATTAGATTATTAATTTTAAAGTTGGCAATTTACCTTTTTTTAGTTTCATTTGAGGGAGTATTTTGCTCATCTTTAACCAAAAAATTAGTGTTCTTTCCCCGTACATATTTTTAGATAGATATATATATATAGCCCACCTTTATATGGTGATACACTGTAAATGGGGACCCTGTAGATGAAAATAACATTATCAGATTATTAATTTTAAAGTTGGCACTGGTCGTTTTTCAGCTTTATTTGAGAGAATATTTTGCTCATTTTTATCCGAAAAATTAGTATTCTTTCCTCGTACATATTTTATAGAGATATATATAGCCCACTTTTATGTGGTGATAAAGTGTAACTGGGGACCCTGTAGATGAATATAAAAATATTAATTTTTCAAGTTGGCACTGGTCGTTTTTCAGCTTCATTTGTGGAAATTATTTGCTCACCTTTATCCGGAAAATTAGTGTATCTTCCTCGTACATATTTTATAGAGATATATATAGCCCGCTTTTATATGGTGATAAAGTGTAAGTGAAAACCCTGTAGATGAATGAAAAATTATTTGATTTTTAATTTTAAAGTTGGCACTGGTCTTTTTCAGCTTTATTTCAGGGAATATTTTGCTCATTTTTATCCGAAAAATTTGTGTTCTTTCCTCGTACATATTTTACAGAGATATATATAGCCCGCTTTTATATGGTGACAAAGTGTAAGTGGGGACCTGTAAATGAATATAAAATTATTAGATTATTAATTTTTAAAGTTGGCACTGGTCGTTTTTCAGCTTCATTTGAGGGAATATTTTTAGCATGTTTATCCGAAAAATTAGTTTTCTTTCCTCGTAGGTATCTCTACAGAGATATAAATATCCCACGTTTATATAGTGATAAAGTGTAAGTGGTGAAACTGTAGATGAATATAAAATTATTAGATTATTAAAGTTGGCACTGCACGTTTTTCAGCTTTATTTGAGGGAATATTTTGCTCATCTTTATCGGAAAAATTAATGTTCTTTCCTCGTACATATTTTATAGAGATATACATAGCCCACTTTTATATGGTGATAAAGTGTAAGTGAGGACCCTGTAGATGAATATAAAATTATTAGATTATTAAATTTAATGTTAGCAATTTTTCTTTTTTTAGCTTCATTTGAGGGAATATTTTGCTCATCTTTATCGGAAAAATTAGTGTTCTTTCCTCGTACATATCTTATAGAGATATATATAGCCCACTTTTATATGGTGGTACACTGTAAATGGGGACTCTGTAGATGAAAACAACATTATCAGATTACTAGTTTTAAAGTTCGCACTGGTCGTTTTTCAACTTTATTTGAGGGAATAATTTGCTCATTTTTATCCGAAAAATTTGTGTTCTTCCCTCGTACATATTTTATAGAGATATATATAGCCCACTTTAATTTGATGATAAACTGTAAGTGGGGACTCTCTAGATGAATATAAAATTATTAGATTATTAAATTAAATGTTCGCAATTTTCCTTTCTTTAGCTTCTTTGAGGGAATATATTGCTCATCTTTATCTGAAAAATTAGTGTTCTTTCCTCGTAATATTTTATAGAGATATACATATCCCACTTTTATATATATATAGCCCACTTTAATTAGTGTTTTTTCTTCGTAGGTATTCTATAGAAATATACCTATCCCACTTTTATATGATGAGAAGGTGCAAGTGGTGACCCTGTAGATGAATATAAAATTATTAGATTATTAATTTTAAAGTTGGCACTCCACGTTTTTCAGCTTTATTTGAGGGAATATTTTGCTCATCTTTATCCGATAAATTGGTGTTCTTTTTTCGTATATATTTTATAGAGAGATATATATAGCCCACTTTAATATGATGATAAAGTGTAAGTGGGGACCTTGTAGATGAATATAAAACTATTAGATTATTAAATTCAATGTTGGCAATTTTCCTTTCTTCAGCTTCATTTGAGGAAATATTTTGCTTATCTTTATCCGAAAAATTAGTGTTCTTTCCTCGTACATATTTTATAGAGATATACATATCTCACTTTTATATGGTGATAAACTGTAAGTGGAGTCCCGGTAGATGGACATAAAATTATTAGATTATTAATTTTAAATTTCGTACTGGTCGTTTTTCAGCTTTATTTGAGGGAATATTTGGCTCATGTTTATCCGAAAAATTAGTGTTCTCTCCTCGTACATATTCTATAGGGATATACCTATCCCACTTTTATATAGGTGATAAGGTGTAAGTAAAAACACTCTAGATGAACATAAAATTATTAGATTATTAAATTTAAAGTTGGCAATTTTCCTTTTTTTAGCTTCATTTGAGGGAGTATTTTGCTCATCTTTAACCGAAAAATTAGTGTTCTTTCCCCGTACATGTTTTTATATATATATATATATATATATATATATAGCCCACCTTTATATGGTGATACACTGTAAATGGGGACCCTGTAGATGAAAATAACATTATCAGATTATAAATTTTAAAGGTGGCACTGGTCGTTTTTCAGCTTTCCTCGTACATATTTTATAGAGATATATATAGCCCACTTTTATATGGTGATAAAGTGTAAGTGAAGACTCTTTAGATGAATATAAAATTATTAATTTTTAAATTTGTCACTGGTCGTTTTTCAGCTTCATTTGAGGGAATATTTTGCTTATCTTTATCCGAAAAATTAGTGTTCTTTCCTCGTACATATTTTATAGAGATATACATATCTCACTTTTATATGGTGATAAACTGTAAGTGGAGTCCCGGTAGATGGACATAAAATTATTAGATTATTAATTTTAAAGTTGGTACTGGTCGTTTTTCAGCTTCATTTGAGGGAATATTTTGCTCATTTTTATCCGAAAAATTTGTGTTCTTTCCTCGTACATATTTTACAGAGATATATATAGCCCGCTTTTATGTGGTGATAAAGTGTAAATGGGGACCTGTAGATGAATATAAAATTATTAGATAATTAATTTTTAAAGTTGGCACTTGTAGTTTTTCAGCTTCATTTGAGGGAATATTTTTAGCATGTATATCCGAAAAATTAGTGTTCTTTGCTCGTAGGTATTCTACAGAGATATACCTATCGCACGTTTATATAGTGATAAAGTGTAAGTGGTGACCCTGTAGATGAATTTAAAATTATTAGATTATTAAAGTTGGCACTGCACGGTTATCAGCTTTATTTGAGGGAATATTTTGCTCATCCATACCGGAAAAATTAGTGTTTTTTCCTCGTACATATTTTATAGAGATATATATAGCCCACTTTTATATGGTGATAAAGTGTAAGTGAGGACCCTGTAGATGAATATAAAATTATTAGATTATTAATTTTTAAAGTTGGCACTGGTGGTTTTTCAGCTTCATTTGAGGGAATATTTTCTCATCTTTATCCGAAAATTTAGCGTTCTTTCCTCGTGCATATTTTATAGGGATATATATAGCCCACTTTTATATGGTGATAAAGTGTAAGTGGGGATCCTGTAGATGAATATAAAATTATTACTTTATTAATTTTAAAGTTGGCAATTTTCCTTTTTTTAAATTCATTTAAGGGAATATTTTGCTCAACTTTATCCCAAAAATTAGTCTTCTCTTCACGTATATATTTTATAAAGATATACCTATCCCACTTTTGTATGGAGATAAACTGTAAGTGGGCCTTTAGATGAATGCAAAATTATTAGATTATTAATTTTTGAAGTTGGCACTGGTCGTTTTCCAGCTTTATTTGAGGGAATATTTTGCTCATCTTTATCCGAAATATTAGTGTTCTTTTCTCGTTCATAATTTATGGAGATATACCTATCCCACTTTTATATGGTGATAAAGTGTAAGTGAGGACCCTGTAGATGAATATAAAATTATTAGATTATTAATTTTAAAGTTGGCAATTTTCCTTTTTTTAGCTTCATTTGAGGGAATATTTTCCTCATCTTTATCCGAGAAATTAGTGTTCTTTCATCGTACATATTTTATAGAGATATATATAGCCCACCCTAATATGATGATAAAGTGTAAGTGGGGACTCTGTAGATGAATATAAAATTATTAGATTATTAAATTTAATGTTGGCAATTTTCATTTTTTTTATCTACATTTTAGGGGATATTTTGCTAATCTTTAACCGAAAAATTACTATTGTTTCCTCGTACATATTTTATAGAGATATATATAGCCCACTTTTATATGGTAATAAAGTGTAAGTGGGGACCCTATAGATGAATATAAAATTATTAATTATTAAAATTGGCACTGGTCGTTTTTCAGCTTTATTTGACGGAATATTTTGCACATTTTTATCCGAAAAATTGTTCTTTCCTCGTTCATATTTTATAGAGATATATATAGCCCACTTTTATATGGTGATAAAGTGTAAGTGGGGACCCTCAAGATGAATATAAAATTATTAATTTTTAACGTTGGCACTGGTCTTTTTTCAGCTTCATTTGAGGGAATATTTTGCTCATCTTTATCCGATAAATTAGTGTTCTTTCCTAGTACATATTTTATGGTGATATACTTATCCCACTTTTATATGATGATAAAGTGTACGTGAAGACCCTGTAGATGAATATAAAATTATTAGATTATTAATTTTAAAGTTGGCACTGTTCGTTTTTCACCTTCATTTGAGGGAACATTTTGCTCATCTTTATCAGAAAAATTAGTGTTCTTTCCTCGTAGGTATTCTATAGAGATGTACCTATCGCACGTTTATATGGTGATAAAGTGTTAGTGGTGACCTTGTAGATGAATATAAAATTATTAGATTATTAAAGTTGGCACTGCACGTTTTTCAGCTTTACTTGAGGGAATATTTTGCTCATCTTTATCCGAAAAATTAGTGTTTTTTCGTCGTACATATTTTATAGAGATATATATAGCCCACTTTTATATGGTGATAAAGTGTAAGTGAGGACCCTGTAGATGAATATAAAATTATTAGATTATTAATTTTTAAAGTTGGCACTGGTGGTTTTTCAGCTTCATTTGAGGGAATGTTTTCTCATCTTTATCCGAAAATTTAGCGTTCTTTCCTCGTGCATATTTTATAGGGATATATATAGCCCACTTTTATATGGTGATAAAGTGTAAGTAAGGATCCTGTAGATGAATATAAAATGATTACTTTATTTATTTTAAAGTTGGCAATTTTCCTTTTTTAGCTTAACTTAAGGGAATATTTTGCTCACCTTTATCCGAAAAAATAGTCTTCTCTTCTCGTATATATTTTATAGAGATATACCTATCCCACTTTTATATGGAGATAACCTGTAAGTGGGCCTTTAGATGAATGCAAAATTATAAGATTATTAATTTTTGAAGTTGGCACTGGTCGGTTTTCAGCTTTATTTGAGGGAATATTTTGCTCATCTTTATCCGAAATATTAGTGTTTTTTCCTCGTTCATAATTTATGGAGATATTCCTATCCCACTTTTATATGGTGATAACGTGTAAGTGAGGACCCTGTAGATGAACATAAAATTATTAGATTATTAATTTTAAAGTTGGCAATTTTCCTTTTTTTAGCTTCATTTGAGGGAATATTTTCCTCATCTTTATCCGAGAAATTAGTGTTCTTTCATCGTACATATTTTATAGAGATATATATAGCCCACCCTAATATGATGATAAAGTGTAAGAGGGGACTCTGTAGATGAATATAAAATTATTAGATTATTAAATTAAATGTTGGCAATTTTCATTTTTTTATCTTCATTTGAGGGAATATTTTGCTAATCTTTAACCGAAAAATTAGTGTTCTTTCCCCGTACATATTTATATATATATATATATATATATATATATATATATATATATATATAGCCGACCTTTACATGGTGGTACACTGTAAATGGGGACCCTGTAGATGAAAACAACATTATCAGATTACTAGTTTTAAGGTTGGCACTGGTCGTTTTTCAGCTTTATTTGAGGGAATATTTTGCTATTTTTTATCCGAAAAATTACTATTCTTTCCTCGTACATATTTTATAGAGATATATATAGCCCACTTTTATATGGTGATAAAGTGTAAGTGGGGACCCTTTAGATGAATATAAAATTATTAATTTTTAAATTTCTCACTGGTCGTTTTTCAGCTTCATTTGAGGGAATATTTTGCTTATCTTTATCCGAAAAATTAGTGTTCTTTCCTCGTACATATTTTATAGAGTTATACATATCTCACTTTTATATGGTGATAAACTGTAAGTGGAGTCCCGGTAGATGTACATAAAATTATTAGATTATTAATTTTAAAGCTGGTACTGGTCGTTCTTCAGCTTCATTTGACGAATATTTTGCTCATGTTTATCCGAAAAATTAGTGTTCTCTCCTCGTATATATTTTATAGAGATATATAGAGCCCACTTTTATCTGGTGATAAAAAGTAAGTCGGGACCCTGTAGACGAAATAAAATTATTACATTATTAATTTTAAAGTTGGCACTGGTCGTTCTTCAGTTTTATTTGAGGGAAAATTTTTCTCATCTTTATCCGAAAAATTAGTGTTCTTCCCTCGTACGTATTTTATAGAGATATACCTATCCCACTTTTATATGGTGATAAACTGTAAGTTGAGACCCTGTAGATGAATATAAAATTATTAGATTATTAAAGTTGGCACTGCACGTCTTTCAGCTTTATTTGAGGGAATATTTTGCTCATGTTTATCCGAAAAATTAGTGTTCTTTCCTCGTACATATTCTATAGAGATATACCTATCCCACTTTTATATGGTGACAAAGTGCAAGTGGTGACCCTGTAGATGATAATA
Organism: Thermobia domestica; assembly: GCF_964235325.1. Classification (NCBI taxonomy): domain Eukaryota; kingdom Metazoa; phylum Arthropoda; class Insecta; order Zygentoma; family Lepismatidae; genus Thermobia; species Thermobia domestica. The sequence continues at coordinate 193,410,409 of NC_137456.1, forward strand.
AAATTATTAGATTATTAATTTTAAAGTTGGTAATTCTCCTTTTTTTTAGCTTCATTCGAGGGAATATTTTCCTAACCTTTATCGAAAAATTAGTGCTCTTTCCTCGTACATATTCTATAGGGATATACCTATCCCACTTTTATATAGGTGATAAGGTGTAAGAGGGACACTCCAGATGAACATAAAATTATTGAATTAATAATTTCAAAGTTGGCAATTTTCCTTTTTTAGCTTCATTTGAGGGAATATTTTGCTTATCTCTATCCGAAAAATTAAAGTTTCTTCCTCGTACATATTTTATAGAGATATAAATAGCCCACTTTTATATGGTGATAAAGTGTAAGTGAGGACCCTGTAGATGAATATAAAATTATTAGATTATTAATTTTTAAAGTTGGCACTGGTCGTTTTTCATCTTCATTTGAGGGAATATTTTGCTCATCTTTATCGGAAAAATTAGTGTTCTTTCCTCGTACATATTCTAAACAGATATACCTATCCCACTTTTATATGGTAATAAAGTGTAAGTGAAGTCGCTGTAGGTGAATGTAAAATTATTAGATTAATTATTTTAAAGTTGGCAATTTCCCATTTTTTGCGTCATTTGAAAGAATATTTTGCTCATCTTTATCCGAAAAGTTAGTGCTCTTTCCTCGAATATATTTTATAGAGATATACCTATCCCACTTTTATACGGTGATAAACTGTAAGTGGAGACCCTGTAGATAAATATAAAATTATTAGATTATTAATCTTTAAAGTTGGCACTGGTCGTTTTTCAGCTTTATTTGAGGGAATGTTTTGCTCATATTTATCGGAAAAATTAGTGTTCTTTCCTCGTACATATTCTAAACAGATATACCTATCCCACTTTTATATGGTAATAAGTGTAAGTGAAGTCGCTGTAGGTGAATATAAAATTATTAGATTAATTATTTTAAAGTTGGCAATTTTCCATTTTTTAGCGTCAGTTGAAAGAATATTTAGCTCATCTTTATTCGAAAAGTTAGTGCTCTTTCCTCGAATATATTTTATAGAGATATACCTATCCCACTTTTATATGGTGATAAACTGTAAGTGTAGACCCTGTAGAAGAAAAAAAAATTATTAGATTTTAATTTTTAAAGTTGGCACTGGTCGTTTTTCAGCTTTATTTGAGGGAATATTTTGCTCATCTTAATCCGAAAAATCAGTGTTCTTTCCTCGTACATATTTTATAGAGATTAATATATAGCCCACTTTAATATGATGATAAAGTGTAAGTAGGGACTCTTTAGATGAATATATAATTATTATATTATTCAATTTAATGTTCGCAATTTTCCTTTTTTTAGCTTCATTTGAAAGAATATTTTGCTCATCTTTATCCGAAAAATTAGTGTTCTATCCTGGTATATATTTTATAGAGATATACCTATCCCACTTTTATATGGTGATAAAGTGTAAGTGAAGTCGCTGTGGGTGAATATAAAATTATTAGATTAATTATTTTAAAGTTGGCAATTTTCCTTTTTTTAGTTTCATTTGAGGGAATATTTTGCTCATCTTTATCCGAAAAATTAGTGTTTTTTCCTCGAATATATTTTATAGAGATATACATATCCCACTTTTATATGGTGATAAACTGTAAGTAGAGACGCTGCAGATGAATATAAAATTATTAGATTATCAATTTTAAAGTTGGCACTGGTCGTTTTTCAGCTTTATTTGAGAGAATATTTTGCTAATTTTTATGCGAAAAATTACTATTCTTTCTTCGTACATATTTTATAGAGAGATATATAGCCCACTTTAATATGATGATAAAGTGTAAGTGGGGACCTGTAGATGAATATAAAACTATTAGATTATTAAATTCAATGTTGGCAATTTTTCTTTATTTAGCTTCGTTTGAGGAAATATTTTGCTCATCTTTATCCGAAAAATTAGTGTTCTTTCCTCGTACATATTTTATAGAGATATACATATCTCACATTTATATGGTGATAAACTGTAAGTGGAGACCCTGTAGATGGATATAAAATTATTAGATTATTAATTTTGAAGTTCGTACTGGTCGTTTTTCAGCTTCATTTCAGGGAATATTTTGCTCATGTTTATCCGAAAAATTAGTGTTCTCTCCTCGTACATATTCTATAGGGATATACCTATCCCACTTTTATATAGATGATAAGGTGTAAGTAGGAACATTCTAGATGAACAAAAAATTATTAGATTATTAATTTTAAAGTTGGCAACTTTCCTTTTTTTAGCTTCATTTGAGGGAGTATTTTGCTCATCTTTAACCGAAAAATTAGTGTTTTTTCCGCGTACATATTTTTAGATATATATATATATAGAGCCCACCTTTATATGGTGATACACTGTAAATGGGGACCATGTAGATGAAAATAACATTATCAGATTATTAATTTTAAATTTGGCACTGGTCGTTTTTCAGCTTTATTTGAGGGAATATTTTGCTCATTTTTATCCGAAAAAATAGTATTCTTTCCACGTACATATTTTATAGAGATATATATAGCCCACCTTTATATGGTGCTAAAGTGTAAGTGGGGACCCTGTAGGTGAACATAAAAATATTAATTTTTAAAATTGGCACTGGTCGTTTTTCAGCCTCATTTGTGGAAATTATTTGCTCATCTTTATCCGAAAAATTAGTGTATCTTCCTCGTACATATTTTATAGATATGTATAGCCCGCTTCTATATGGTGATAAAGTGTAAGTGAAGACCCTGTAGATGAATGAATAATTATTAGATTTTTAATTTTAAAGTTGGCACTGGTCGTTTTTCAGCTTTATTTGAGGGAATATTTTGCTCATTTTTATCCGAAATATTTGTGTTCTTTCCTCGTACATATTTTACAGAGATATATATAGCCCGTTTTATATGGTGATAAAGTGTAAGTGGGGACCTGTAGATGAATATAAAATTATTAGATTATTAATTTTTAAAGTTGGCACTGGTCGTTTTTCAGCTTCATTTGAGGGAATATTTTGAGCATGTTTATGCGAAAAATTAGTGTTTTTTCCTCGTAGGTATTCTATAGAGATATACATATCGCACGTTTATATAGTGATAAAGTGTAAGTGGTGACCCTGTAGATGAATATAAAATTATTAGATTAATAAAGTTGGCACTGCACCTTTTTCAGCTTTATTTGAGGGAATATTTTCCTCATCTTTATCCGAAAAATTAGTGTTCTTTCCTCGTACATATTCTATAGAGATATATATAGCCCACTCTAATATGATGATAAAGTGTAAGTGGGGACTCTGTAGATGAATATAAAATTATTAGATTATTAAATTTAATGTTGGCAATTTTCCTTTTTTTAGTTTCATATGAGGGAATATTTTGCTCATCTTTATCGGAAAAATTAGTGTTCTTTTTTCATACATATTTTATAGAGATATACATATCCCACTTTTATATGGTGATAAAGTGTAAGTGAGGACCCTGTAGATGAATATAAAATTATTAGATTATTAATTTTAAAGTTGGCATTTTTCCTTTTTTTAGTTTCATTTGAGGGAATATTTTGCTCATCTTTATCCGAAAAATTAGTGTTCTTTCTTCGTATATATTTTATGGAAATATACCTATCCCAATTTTATATGGTGATAAACTGTAAGCGGAGGCCCTGTAGATGAATATAAAATTATTATATTATAATTTTAAAGTTGCAAATTTTCCTTTTTTACCTTCATTTGAGGCAATATTTTCTCATCTTTAACCGAAAAATTAGTGTTTTCCTCTTACATATTTTATAGAAATATACCTATCCCACTTTTATATGGTGATAAAATTCAAGTGGTGAACCTTAGATGAATATAAAATTATTAGATTATTAATTTTAAAGTATGCACTCCTCGTTTTTTTGCTTCATTTGAGGGTTTATTTGGCTCATCTTTACCCGAAAAATTAGTGTTTTTCCTCGTACATATTCTATGGGGATATACCTATCCCACTTTTATATAGGTGATAAGGTGTAAGTAGGAACACTCTAGATGAACATAAAATTATTAGATTATTAATTTTAAAGTTGGCAATTTTCCTTTTTTTAGCTTCATTTGAGGGAATATTTTGCTCATCTTTATCCGAAAAATAAGTGTTCTTTCCTCGTCTATATTTTATGGAGTTATACCTATCCCACTTTTATATGGTGTCAAAGTGTAAGTGGGGACACTTTACATGAATATAAAATTATTAGATTATTAAAGTTGACACTGCACGTTTTTCAGCTTTATTTGAGGGAATATTTTCCTCATCTTTATCCGAAAAATTAGTGTCCTTTCCTCGTACATATTCTAAAGAGATATATATAGCCCACTCTAATATGATGATAAAGAGTAACTGTGGACTCTGTAGATGATTATAAAATTATTAGATTATTAAATTTAATGTTGGGAATTTTCTTTTTTTAGCTTTATTTCCGGGAATATTTTGCTCATCTATATCCGAAAAATTGGTGTTCTCTCCTCGTACATATTTTATAGAGATATACATATCCCACTTTCATTTGGTGATAAGCTATAACTGGGGACCCTGTTAATGAATATAGAATTATTTGTTTTTTATTTTCAAGTTGGCACTGGTCGTTTCTCAGGTTTATTTGAGGGAATATTTTGCTCATCTTTATCGGAAAAATTATTGTTATTTACTCGTACATATTTTATACAGAAATCTATAGCTCACTTTTATATGGTGATAAAATGTAAGTGGGGACCCTGTACATGAATATAAAATTATTAGATTATTAATTTTCAAAGTTGGCACTGGTCATTTTTCAGCTTCATTTGAGGGAATATTTTCTCATCTTTATCCCAAAAATTAGCGTTCTTTCCTCGTACATATTTTAAGGGATATATATAGACTACTTTTATATGGTGACAAAATGTAAGTGGGGACCCTGTAGATGAATATAAAATATTTAGTTTACTTATTTTAAAGTTGGCAATTTTCCTTTTTTTAGCTTCATTTGAGGGAATATTTCGCTCACCTTTATCCGAAAAATTAGTGTTCTTTTCTCGTATATATTTTATAAAGATATACCTATCCCACTTTTATATGGAGATAAACTATAAGTGGGCCTTTAGATGAATGTAAAATTATTAGATTATTAATTTTTGAAGTTGGCACTGGTCGTTTTTGTGCTTTATTTGAGGGAATATTTTGCTCATCTTTATCCGAAATATTACTATTCTTTCGTCGTACATAATTTATGGAGATATACCTAACCCACTTTTATATGGTGATAAAATGTAATTGAGGACCCTGTAGATAAATATAAAATTATTAGATTATTAATTTTAAAGTTGGCATTTTTCCTTTTTTTAGTTTCATTTGAGGGAATATTTTGCTCATCTTTATCCGAAAAATTAGTGTTCTTTCTTCGTATATATTTTATAGAGATATAAATATCACAATTTTATATGGTGATAAACTGTAAGTGCGGACCCTGTAGATGAATATAAAAATAATAGATTATTAATTTTAAAGTTGGTACTGGTCGTTTTTCAGCTTCATTTGAAGGAATATATTGCTCATCTTTATCCGGAAAATTAGTGTAATTTCCTCGTACATATTCTATAGAGATATACCTATCCCACTTTTATATGGTGATAAAGTGCATGTGGTGACCCTTTTGATGAATATAAAATTATTAGATTAATAATTTTAAAGTACGGACTGCTCGTTTTTTTGCATCTTTTCAGCGTATATTTTGCTCATCTTTATCCGAAAAATTAGTGTTCTTTCCGCGTACATATTCTATAGGGATATACCTTTTTCACTTTTATATAGATGATAAGGTGTAAGTGGGGACACTCTAAATGAACATAAAATTATTAGATTATTAATTTTAAAGTTTGCAATTTTCCTTTTTTTAGCTTCATTTGAGGAAATATTTTGCTCATCTTTATCCGAAAAATTAGTTTTCTTTCCTCGTACATATTTTATAGAGATATATATATCCCACTTTCATTCGATAATAAAGTGTAAGAGTCATTGGATTATTAAATTTAATGTTCGCAATTTTCCTTTTTTTAGCTTCTTTGAGGGAATATATTGCTCAACTTTATCCGAAAAATTAGTGTTCTTTCCTCGTAATATTTTATGGACATATACCTATCCCACTTTTCAATGGTGATAAAGTGTAAGTAAGGACCCTGTGGATTAATATAAAATTATTAGATTATTAATTACAAAATTTGGCAATTTTCCTTTTTTTAGCTTTTTTTTGACGGAATATTTTGCTCATCTTTACAAGAAAAATTAGTGTTCTTTCCTCGTATATACTTTGTAGATATATATATAGCCCACTCTTATCTGGTGATAAAAAGTAAGTGAGGACCCTGTAGACGAATATAAAATTATTACTTTATAATTTTAAAGTTGGCAATTCTCCTTTTTCTAGCTTCATTTGAGGGAATAATTTGCTCATCTTTAACCGAAAAATTAGTGTTCTTTCCCCGCACATATTTTTAGATATATATATATAGCCCACCTTCATATGGTGATACACTGTAAATGGGGACCCTGTACATGAGAATAACATTATCAGATTATTAATTTTAAAGTTGGCACTGGTCGTTTTTCAGCTCTATTTGAGGGAATATTTTGCTCATTTTTATCCGAAAAATTAGTGTTCTTTCCTCGTACATATTTTATCGATATATATATTGCCCACTTTTATAGGGTGATAAAGTGTAAATGGGGACCCTGTAGATGAATATAAAATTATTAATTTTTAAAGTTGGCAGTGGTCGTTTTAAGCTTCATTTGAGGGAATATTTTGCTCATCTTTATTCGAAAAATTAGTGTTTCTTCCGCGTACATATTTTATAGAGATATATATAGCCCACTTTCTTATGGTGATAAACTGTAAGTGGAGATACTTTAGATGAATGAAAAATTATTAGATTTTTAATTTTAAAGTTGGCACTGGTCGTTTTTCAGCTTTTTTTGAGGGAATATTTTGCTCACTTTTATCCGAAAAAGTAGTGTTCTTTCCTCGTACATATTTCATAGAGATATTTGTATAGCCCGCTTTTATATGGTGATAAAGTGTAAGTAGGGACCTGCAGATGAATATAAAATTATTAGATTATTAATTTTTAAAATTGGCACTGGTCATTTTTGAGCTTCATTTGAGGGAATATTTTGCTCATCTTTATCGGAAACATTTGTGTTCTTTCCTCCTACATATTCTAAAGAGATATACCTATCCCACTTTTCTATGGTGATAAACTGAAGGTGGAAACCCTGTAGATGAATATAAAATTATTAGATTATTAATTTTAAACTTGGCACTGGTCGTTTTTCAGCTTTATTTGAGGGAATATTTTCCTCATCTTTATCCGAAAAATTAGTGTCCTTTCCTCGTACATATTCTAAAGAGATATATATAGCCCACTCTAATATGATGATAAAGAGTAACTGTGGACTCTGTAGATGATTATAAAATTATTAGATTATTAAATTTAATGTTGGGAATTTTCTTTTTTTAGCTTTATTTCCGGGAATATTTTGCTCATCTATATCCGAAAAATTGGTGTTCTCTCCTCGTACATATTTTATAGAGATATACATATCCCACTTTCATTTGGTGATAAGCTATAACTGGGGACCCTGTTAATGAATATAGAATTATTTGTTTTTTATTTTCAAGTTGGCACTGGTCGTTTCTCAGGTTTATTTGAGGGAATATTTTGCTCATCTTTATCGGAAAAATTATTGTTATTTACTCGTACATATTTTATACAGAAATCTATAGCTCACTTTTATATGGTGATAAAATGTAAGTGGGGACCCTGTACATGAATATAAAATTATTAGATTATTAATTTTCAAAGTTGGCACTGGTCATTTTTCAGCTTCATTTGAGGGAATATTTTCTCATCTTTATCCGAAAAATTAGCGTTCTTTCCTCGTACATATTTTAAGGGATATATATAGACTACTTTTATATGGTGACAAAATGTAAGTGGGGACCCTGTAGATGAATATAAAATATTTAGTTTACTTATTTTAAAGTTGGCAATTTTCCTTTTTTTTAGCTTCATTTGAGGGAATATTTCGCTCACCTTTATCCGAAAAATTAGTGTTCTTTTCTCGTATATATTTTATAAAGATATACCTATCCCACTTTTATATGGAGATAAACTATAAGTGGGCCTTTAGATGAATGTAAAATTATTAGATTATTAATTTTTGAAGTTGGCACTGGTCGTTTTTGTGCTTTATTTGAGGGAATATTTTGCTCATCTTTATCCGAAATATTACTATTCTTTCGTCGTACATAATTTATGGAGATATACCTAACCCACTTTTATATGGTGATAAAATGTAAGTGAGGACCCTGTAGATAAATATAAAATTATTAGATTATTAATTTTAAAGTTGGCATTTTTCCTTTTTTTAGTTTCATTTGAGGGAATATTTTGCTCATCTTTATCCGAAAAATTAGTGTTCTTTCTTCGTATATATTTTATAGAGATATAAATATCACAATTTTATATGGTGATAAACTGTAAGTGCGGACCCTGTAGATGAATATAAAAATAATAGATTATTAATTTTAAAGTTGGTACTGGTCGTTTTTCAGCTTCATTTGAAGGAATATATTGCTCATCTTTATCCGGAAAATTAGTGTTCTTTCCTCGTACATATTCTATAGAGATATACCTATCCCACTTTTATATGGTGATAAAGTGCATGTGGTGACCCTTTTGATGAATATAAAATTATTAGATTAATAATTTTAAAGTACGGACTGCTCGTTTTTTTGCATCTTTTCAGCGTATATTTTGCTCATCTTTATCCGAAAAATTAGTGTTCTTTCCGCGTACATATTCTATAGGGATATACCTTTTTCACTTTTATATAGATGATAAGGTGTAAGTGGGGACACTCTAAATGAACATAAAATTATTAGATTATTAATTTTAAAGTTTGCAATTTTCCTTTTTTTAGCTTCATTTGAGGAAATATTTTGCTCATCTTTATCCGAAAAATTAGTTTTCTTTCCTCGTACATATTTTATAGAGATATATATATCCCACTTTAATTCGATAATAAAGTGTAAGAGTCATTGGATTATTAAATTTAATGTTCGCAATTTTCCTTTTTTTAGCTTCTTTGAGGGAATATATTGCTCAACTTTATCCGAAAAATTAGTGTTCTTCCCTCGTAATATTTTATGGACATATACCTATCCCACTTTTGAATGGTGATAAAGTGTAAGTAAGGACCCTGTGGATTAATATAAAATTATTAGATTATTAATTACAAAATTTGGCAATTTTCCTTTTTTTAGCTTCATTTGACGGAATATTTTGCTCATCTTTACAAGAAAAATTAGTGTTCTTTCCTCGTATATACTTTGTAGATATATATATAGCCCACTCTTATCTGGTGATAAAAAGTAAGTGAGGACCCTGTAGACGAATATAAAATTATTACTTTATAATTTTAAAGTTGGCAATTCTCCTTTTTCTAGCTTCATTTGAGGGAATAATTTGCTCATCTTTAACCGAAAAATTAGTGTTCTTTCCCCGCACATATTTTTAGATATATATATATAGCGCACCTTCATATGGTGATACACTGTAAATGGGGACCCTGTACATGAGAATAACATTATCAGATTATTAATTTTAAAGTTGGCACTGGTCGTTTTTCAGCTCTATTTGAGGGAATATTTTGCTCATTTTTATCCGAAAAATTAGTGTTTTTTCCTCGTACATATTTTATCGATATATATATTGCCCACTTTTATAGGGTGATAAAGTGTAAATGGGGACCCTGTAGATGAATATAAAATTATTAATTTTTAAAGTTGGCAGTGGTCGTTTTAAGCTTCATTTGAGGGAATATTTTGCTCATCTTTATTCGAAAAATTAGTGTTTCTTCCGCGTACATATTTTATAGAGCTATATATAGCCCACTTTCTTATGGTGATAAACTGTAAGTGGAGACACTTTAGATGAATGAAAAATTATTAGATTTTTAATTTTAAAGTTGGCACTGGTCGTTTTTCAGCTTTTTTTGAGGGAATATTTTGCTCACTTTTATCCGAAAAAGTAGTGTTCTTTCCTCGTACATATTTCATAGAGATATTTGTATAGCCCGCTTTTATATGGTGATAAAGTGTAAGTAGGGACCTGCAGATGAATATAAAATTATTAGATTATTAATTTTTAAAATTGGCACTGGTCATTTTTGAGCTTCATTTGAGGGAATATTTTGCTCATCTTTATCGGAAAAATTTGTGTTCTTTCCACCTACATATTCTAAAGAGATATACCTATCCCACTTTTATATGGTGATAAACTGAAGGTGGAAACCCTGTAGATGAATATAAAATTATTAGATTATTAATTTTAAACTTGGCACTGGTCGTTTTTCAGCTTCATTCCAGGGAATATTTTGCTCATCTTTATGCGAAAAATTAGTGTTCTTTCACCGTAGGTATTCTATAGAGATATACTTATCGCACGTTTATACGGTGATAAAGTGTAAGTGGAGACCCTGTATATAAATATAAAGTTATTAGATTATTAAAGTTGGCACTAGACGTTTTTCAGCTTTATTTGATGGAGTATTTTGCTCATCTTTATGAGAAAAATTAGTGTTCTTTCCTCCTACATATTTTATAGAGATATATATAGCCCCCTTTAATATGATGATAAAGTGTAAGTGGGGATTCTGTAGATGAATATAAAATTATTATACTATTAAATTTAATGTTCGCAATTTACCTTTTTTTTAGCTTCATTTGAGGGAATATTTTGCTCATCTTTATCCGAAAAATTAGTGTTCTTTCCTCCTAATATTTTATAGAGATATACCTATCCCAATTTTATATGGTGATAAACTATAAGTGGAGGCCCTGTAGATGAATATAAAATTATTAGATTATAATTTTAAAGTTCCCAATTTTCCTTTTTTACCTTCATTTGAGGCAATATTTTCTCATCTTTAACCGAAAAATAAGTGTTTTTCCTCGTACATATTTTATAGAAATATACCTATCCCACTTTTATATGGTGATAAAGTGCAAATGGTGACCCTTAGATGAATATAAAATAATTAGATTATTAATTTTAAAGTATGCACTGCTCGTTTTTTTGCTTCATTTGAGGGTATATTGGCTCATCTTTACCCGAAAAATTAGTGGCCTTTCCTCGTACATATTCTATAGGGATATACCTATCCCACTTTTTTACAGGTGATAAGGTGTAAGTAAAAACACTCTAGATGAACATAAAATTATTAGATTATTATTTTAAGGTTGGCAATTTTCCTTTTGTTAGCTTCATTTGAGGGAATATTTTGCTCATCTTTAACCGAAAAATTAGTGTTCTTTCCCCGTACATATTTTGATATATATATATATATATATATATATATATATATATATATATATATATATATAGCCCACCATTATATGGTGATACACTGTAGATGGGGACCCTGTAGATGAAAATAACATTATCGGATTATTAATTTTAAAGTTGGCACTGGTCGTTTTTTTTCCTTCATTTGAGGGTATATTTTGCTCATCTTTATCCGAAAAATTAGTATTCTTTTTACGTACATATTTTATAGAGATTTATATTGCAAACTTTTATATGGTGATAAAGTGTAAGTGAAGACCCTGTAGATGAATAAAAAATTATTAGATTTTTAATTTTAAATTTGGCACTGGTCGTTTTTCAGCTTTATTTGAGGGAATAATTTGCTCATTTTTATCCGAGAAATTTGTTTTCTTCCCTCGTACATATTTTATAGAGATATACATATCCCACTTTTGTATGGTGTCAAAGTGTAAGTGGGGACCCTTTACATGAATATAAAATTATTAGATTATTAAAGTTGACACTGCACGTTTTCCAGCTTTATTTGAGAGAATATTTTGCTCTTCTTTATCCGAAAAATTAGTGTCCTTTCCTCGTACATATTTTAAAGAGATATATATAGCCCACTCTAATATGATGATAAAGAGTAAGTGTGGACTCTGTAGATGATTATAAAATTATTAGATTATTAAATTTAATGTTGCCAATTTTCTTTTTTTAGCTTTATTTGAGGGAATATTTTGCTCATCTTTATCCGAAAAATTAGTTCTCTCCTCGTACATATTTTATAGAGATATACATATCCCACTTTTATATGGTGATAGGCTGTAAGTGGGGACCTTGTTAATGAATATAGAAATATTTGTTTTTTATTTTAAAGTTGGCAGTGGTCGTTTCTCAGGTTTATTTGAGGGAATATTTTGCTCATCCTTATCGGAAAAATTATTGTTATTTACTCGTACATATTTTATGCAGAAATGTATAGCCCACTTTTATATGGTGATAAAGTGTAAGTGGGTACCCTGTAGATGAACATAAAATTATTAGATTATTAATTTTCAAAGTTGGCACTGGTCGTTTTTCAGCTTCATTTGAGGGAATATTTTCTCATTTTTATCCGAAAAATTAGCGTTCTTTCCTCGTACATATTTTATCGTATATATATAGACCACTTTTATATGGTGATAAAGTGTAAGTGGGGACCCTGTAGATGAATATAAAATATTTAGTTTATTTATTTTAAAGTTGGCAATTTTCCTTTTTTTAGCTTCATTTGAGGGAATATTTTGCTCATCTTTATCCGAAAAATTATTGTTCTTTCCTCGAATATATTTTATAGAGATATACCTATCCCACTTTCATATGGTGATAAACTGTAAGTGGAGACCATGTAGATGAATATAAAATTATTAGATTATTAATTTTAAAGCTGGCACTGGTCGTTTTTTAGCTTCATTTGAGGGAATATTTTGCTCATAGTTATCACAAAAATTAGTGTTCTTTCCTCGTAGGTATTCTATAGAGATGAACCTATCGCGCGTTTATATGGTGATAAAGTGTTAGTGTTGACCCTGTAGATGAATATAAAATTATTAGATTATTAAAGTTGGCACTGCACGTTTTTCAGCTTTATTTGAGGTAATATTTTGCTCATCTTTATCCGAAAAATTAGTTTTCTTTCCTCGTACATATTTTATAGAGATATATATAGCCCACTTTAATTTGATGATAAACTGTAAGTGAAGACTCTCTAGATGAATATAAAATTATTAGATTATTAAATTTATTGTTCGCAATTTTCCTTTCTTTAGCTTCTTTGAGGGAATATATTGCTCATCTTTATCCGAAAAATTAGTGTTATTTTTCCGTAATATTTTATAGGGATATACATATCCCACTTTTATATGGTGATAAGCTGTAAGTGGGGACCCTGTAGATGAATGTAAAATTATTAGTTTATTAATTTTTAAAGTTGGCACTGGTCGTTTTTCAGCTTTATTTGAGGGATTATTTTGCTCATCTTTATCCCAAAAATTATTGTTCTTTCCTCGTACACATTTTATGGACATATACCTATCCCACTTTTGAATGGTGTTAAAGTGTAAGTAAGGACCCTGTAGATTAATATAAAATTATTAGAATAGTAATTTCAAAATTTGGCAATTTTCCTTTTTCTAGCTTCATTTGACGGAATAATTTGCTCATCTTTACCCGAGAAATTAGTGTTCTTTCCTCGTATATATTTTGTAGATATATATATAGCCCACTTTAATTTGATGATAAATTGTAAGTGGGGACCCTGTAGATGAATATAAAATTTTTAGATTATTAAATTTAATGTTCGCAATTTTCCTTTCTTTAGCTTCTTTGAGGGAATATATTGCTCATCTTTATCCGAAAAATTAGTGTTCTTTCCTCGTAATATTTTATAGAGATATACATATCCCACTTTTATATGGTGATACACTGTAAATGGGGACCCTGCAGATGAAATTAACATTATCAGATTATTAATTGTAAAGCCGGCACTGGTCGTTTTTCAGCTCTATTTGAGGGAATATTTTGCTCATTTTTATCCGAAAAATTAGTGTTCTATTCTCGTACATATTTTATCGATATATATATTGCCCACTTTTATACGGTGATAAAGTGTAAATGGGGACCCTGTAGATGAATGGAAAATTATTAGATTTTTAATTTTAAAGTTGGCACTGGTCGTTATTCAGCTTTTTTTGAGGGAATGTTTTGCTCATTTTATCCGAGAAATTTGTGTTCTTTCCTCGTATATATTTCATAGAGATATATATATAGCTCGCTTTATATGGTGATAAAGTGTAAGTAGGAACCTGTAGATGAATATAAAATTATTAGATTATTAATTTTTAAAGTTGGCACTGGTCATTTTTGAGCTTCATTTGAGGGAATATTTTGCTCATCTTTATCGGAAAAATTTGTGTTCTTTCCTCGTCCATATTCTAAAGAGATATACCTATCCCACTTTTATATGGTGATAAAGTGTAAGTGAAGTCCCTGTAGGTGAATATAAAATTATTGGATTAAGTATTTTAAAGTTGGCAATTTTCCTTTTTTTAGCGTCATTTGCGGGAATATTTTTCTCATCTTTATCCGAAAAGATAGTGCTCTTTCCTCGAATATATTTTTTAGAGATATACCTATCCCACTTTTATATGGTGATAAACTGTAGGTGGAAACCCTGTAGATGAATATAAAATTATTAGATTATTAATTTTAAACTTGGCACTGGTCGTTTTTCAGCTTCATTTGAGGGAATATTTTGCTAATCTTTATCCGAAAAATTAGTGTTCTTTCACCGTAGGTATTCTATAGAGATATACCTATCGCACGTTTATATGGTGATAAAGTGTTAGTGTTGACCCTGTAGATGAATATAAAATTATTAGATTATTTTTAGATTTTAGGGAATATTTTGCTCATCTTTATCCGAAAAGTTAGTGTTTTTTCCTCGAATATATTTGGTCTAGGAATTAATTCGTGTGGGTGGACAAGAGATGGCGCAACGAACGGAGCGTCCCACTGTTCCGTGTATCCACACATGTGTTGCAAACCCCTGTCATCGCGTATCGTTCGTAGTATAGGGCAGTGGATTAAAGCGTCAACAACACCATGTTGTAGTTAAGTGAACATGGCGCAATTTTTGCCTGATAAAGTGTTTTTGCGGGGTGTTTTGCTGCATTACTTTAACATGCAGAAAAGTGCGACTGAAAGTCATCGTATTTTGGTGGAAGTGTATGGTGACCATGCTCTAGCTGAGCGAACGTGTCAGAAGTGGTTTGCACGGTTTAGAAGTGGTGATTTCGGCTTGGCAGACCAAGAGCGAGATGGACAGCCAGAAAAATTTCAAGACGAAGAATTGACAGCATTGCTCGAGCAGGATTCGTGTCAAACGCAGCAACAACTTGCAGCAGCATTAGGCGTTGATCAAACAACAGTCTCCAAACGCTTGAAAGCCATGGGAATGATTCAAAAGATGTCACATTGGGTTGCACATGAATTGAAAGACAGAGACGTTGAAAGACGAAAAACCATTTGCGAATTGCTGCTTCAACGACATAGCAGAAAGGGGTTTCTGCATCGAATTATTACGGGTGATGAGAAGTGGATACATCACGAGAACCCTAAACGAAAAAAAGCCTGGGTGAAACCAGGTGAACCAGGTCCATCACAACCAAAACGAGATATTCACTGTGCAAAGGTTATGCTGTGCATATGGTGGGATATGAAAGGTGTGGTGTACTATGAGCTGCTGCAACCGGGTGAAACTATGAATGGAGAACGTTATCGACGACATTTAATGCGTTTGAAGCAAGCTCTGGCCAGAACACGACCAGAATGGGAGAACAGACATGATAAACTTATTGTTCAACATGATAACGCTCGCCCACATGTCGCAAAACCGGTCAAAACCTATTTAAAAAATGTCGGATGGGAAGTTTTACCCCACCCGCCGTATTCACCAGACGTTGCTCCTTCGGACTACTACTTGTTCGATTGCATGAACAACAAATTGATTGGACAGCGGTTTACTTCTTCAGAAGATATCGAAACATGGGCCTCTGACTGGATCGCTTCCAAGGATGAGGACTTCCTTCGCCACGGAATCCGTACATTGCCTGACAGATGGGCGAAAGTGGTGGTTAGCGATGGACAATATTTTTTAAGGTATTTATGTATTTTGTGTTTGTACTACAGCTTCAATGTGTGCGTACCAACCGCACGAATTAATTCCTAGACCAAATATTTTTTAGAGATATACCTATCACACTTTTATATGGTGATAAACTGTAAGTGGAGACGAGAGAGAAACTGTAAGTTGGGACCCTGTAGATGAATTTAAAATTTTTAGATTATTAGTTTTAAAGTTGGCACTGGTCGTTCTTCAGTTTTATTTGAGGGAAAACTTTGCTCATCTTTATCCGAAAAAATAGTGTTCTTTCCTCGTACATATTTTATAGTGATATATATAGCCCGCTTTTATAAGGTGATGGAGTGTAAGTGGGGACTCTGTAGATGGACATAAATTTATTAGATTATTAATTTTAAAGATGGTACTGGTCGCTTTTCAGCTTCATTTGAGGGAATATTTTGCTCATCTTTATCCGAAAAATTAGTGTTCTCTCCTCGTACATATTCTATAGGGATATACCTATCCCACTTTTATACAGGTGATAAGGTGTAAGTAGGAACACTCTAGATGAACATAAAATTATTAGATTATTAATTTTAAAGTTGGCAATTTTCCTTTTTTAGCTTCATCTGAGGGAATTTATTCCTCATCTTTATCCGAAAAATTAGTGTTCTTTCATCGTACATATTTTATAGAGATATATATAGCCCACCCTAATATGATGATAAAGTGTAAGTGGGGACTCTGTAGATGAATATAAAATTATTAGATTATTAAATTTAATGTTGGCAATTTTCATTTCTAATCTACATTTTAGGGAATATTTTGCTAATCTTTAACCGAAAAATTACTATTCTTTCCTCGTTCATATTTTATAGAGATATATATAGCCCACTTTTATATGGTGATAAAGTGTAAGTGGGGACCCTATAGATGAATATAAAATTATTAATTATTAAAGTTGGCACTGGTCGTTTTTCAGCTTTATTTGACGGAATATTTTGCACATTTTTATCCGAAAAATTGTTCTTTCCTCGTTCATATTTTATAGAGATATATATAGCCCACTTTTATATGGTGATAAAGTGTAAGTGGGGACCCTGAAGATGAATATAAAATTATTAATTTTTAATGTTGGCACTGGTCTTTTTTCAGCTTCATTTGAAGGAATATTTTGCTCATCTCTATCCGAAAAATTAGTGTTCTTTCCTCGTAGGTATTCTATAGAGATATACCTATCGCACGTTTATAAGGTGATAAAGTGTAAGTGGTGCCCCTGTAGATGAATATAAATTTATTAGATTATTAAAGTTGGTACTGAACGTTTTTCAGCTTTATTTGATAAAATATTTTGCTCATCTTTATCGGAAAAATTGGTGTTCTATCCTCGTACATATTTTATAGAGATATATATAGCCCACTTTTATATGGATATAATGTGTGAGTGGGGGACCCTGTAGATGAATAAAAAATTATTAGATTATTAATTTTAAAGTTGGCACTGGTCGTTTTTCAGCTTCATTTGAAAGAATATTTTCCCATCTTTATCCGAAAAATTAGTGTTCTTTCCCCGTACATATTTTATAGGGATATATATAACCCACTTTTATATGGTAATAAAGTGTAAGTGGGGACCCTGTAGATGAATATAAAATTATTAGTTTATTTATTTTAAAGTTGGCAATTTTCCTATTTTTTAGCTTCATTTGAGGGAATATTTTGCTCACCTTTATCCGAAACATTAGTGTTTTTTTCTCGTATATATTTTATACAGATATACCTATCCCACTTTTATATGGAGATAAACAGTAACTGGGCGTTTAGATGAATCTAAAATCATAAGATTATTCATTTTAAAGTTGGCACTGGTCGTTTTTCAGCTTTATTTGAGGGAATATTTTGGTCATCTTTATGCGAAAAATTGGTGTTCTTTCCTCGTACATATTTTATGGAGATATACCAATCCCACTTTAATATGGTGGTAATGTGTAAGTAGGGACCCTGTAGATGAATATAAAATTATTCGATTATTAATTTTAAAGTTGGCAATTTTTTTTAGCTTCATTTGAGGGAATATTTTGCTCAGCTTTATCCGAAAAATTATTGTTCTTTCCTCGTATATATTTTATAGAGATATACTTATCCCAATTTTATATGGTGATAAACTGTAAGTGGAGGCCCTGTAGATGAATGTAAAATTATTAGATTATTAATTTTAACGTTGGTACTGGTCGTTTTTCAGCTTTATTTGAGGGAATATATTGCTCATCTTTACCCGAAAAATTAGTGTTTTTCCTCGTACATATTTTATAGAGATATACCTATCCCACTTTTATATGGTGATAAAGTGAAAGTAAGGAACCTGTACACTAATATAAAATTATTACATTATTAATTTCAAAGTTGGCAATTTTCCTTTTTTTAGCTTCATGTGAGGGAATGTTTTGCTCATCTTTATCCGAAATATTAGTGTTCTTTTCTCGTACATATTTTATACAGATATATATAGCACACTTTTATATGGTGATAAGCTGATAGTTGGGACCCTGTAGATGAATGTAAAATTATTAGATTATTAATTTTAAAATTGGCACTGGTCGTTTTTCAGCTTTATTTGAGGAAATATTTTGCTCATCTTTATCCGAAAAATTAGTGTTGTTTCTCGTACATAATTTATAGAGAAATATATATCCCACCCTTATATGGTGATACACTGTAAGTGGGAACCCTGTAGAAGAATGTAAAGTTTTTCGGTTATTAATTCTAAAGTAGGCACTGGTCGATTTGCAGCTTTATTTGAGGGAATATATTGCTCATCTTTTTCCGAAAAATTAGTGTTCTTTCCTCGTACATATTTTATACAGATATATATAGCCCACTTTTATATGGTGATAAACTGTAAGTTGGGACCCTGTAGATGAATCTAAAATCATAAGATTATTCATTTTAAAGTTGGCACTGGTCGTTTTTCAGCTTTATTTGTGGGAATATTTTGCTCATCTTTATCCGAAAAATTAGTGTTCTTTCCCCGTACATATTTTATACAGATATATAAAGCCCACTTTTATATGGTGATAAACTGTAAGTGAGCGTTTAGATGAATGAAAAATTATTAGATTATTAATTTTAAAGTTGGCACTAGTCGTTTTTCAGCTTTATTTGAGGGAACATTTTCCTCATCTTTATCCGAAAAAATAGTGTTTTTTCCTCGTACATATTTTATGGAGATATAACTATCCCACTTTTATATGGTGATAATGTGTAATTGGGGACACTGTAGATGAATACAAATTTACTAGATTATTAATTTCAAAGTGGGTAATTTTGCTTTCTTTAGCTTAATTTGAGGGAATATTTTGCTCGTCTTTATCCGAAAATTTACTGTTCTTTCCTCGTATATATTTTATAGAGATATACCTATCCCAATTTTATATGGTTATAAACTGTAAGTGGAGGCCCTGTAGATGAATGTAAAATTATTAGATTATTAATTTTAAAGTTGGCATTGGTCGTTTTTCAGCTTTATTTGAGGGAGAAGTTTGCTCATCTTTATCCTAAAAATTACTGTTTTTCTTCGTACATATTTTATAGAGATATACCTATCCCACTTTTATATGGTGATAAAGTGTAAGTAAGGACCCTGTAGACTAATATAAACTTATTAGATTATTAATTTCAAAGTTGGCAATTTTCCTTTTTTTAGCTTCATTTGAGAGAATGTTTTGCTTATCTTTACCCGAAAAATTAGTGTTCGTTCCTCGTACATATTTTTTAGAGATATATATAGCCCACTCTTATATGGCAATAAACTGTAAGTGGGGACCCTGTAGATGAATATAAAATTATTAGATTATTAATTTTAAAGTTGGCAATTTTCCTTTTTTTTAGATTCAATTGAGGGAATATTTTGCTCATCTTTATCCGAAAAATTAGTGTTCTTTTCTCGTACATATTTTATGGAGATATACTTATCCCACTTTTATATGATGATAAAGTGTACGTGGGGACCCTATAGATTAATATAAAATTATTAAATTATTAATTTTAAAGTTGGCACTGTTCGTTTTTCACCTTCATTTGAGGGAACATTTTGCTCATCTTTATCAGAAAAATTAGTGTTCTTTCCTCGTAGGTATTCTATAGAGATGTACCTATCGCACGTTTATATGGTGATAAAGTGTTAGTGGTGACCCTGTAGATGAATATAAAATTATTAGATTATTAAAGTTGGCACTGCACGTTTTTCAGCTTTATTTGAGGGAATATTTTGCTCATCTTTATCCGAAAAATTAGTGTTCTTTCCTCGTACTTATTTAAAAGAGATATATATAGCCCAGCTTAATATGATGATAAAGTGTAAGTGGGGACTCTGTAGATGAATATAAAATTATTAAATTGTTACATTTAATGTTCGTAATTTTCTTTTCTTTGCTTCATTTCAGGGAATATTTTGCTCATCTTTATCCGAAAAACTAGTGTTCTTTCGTCGTAATATTTTATAGAGATATACATATCCTACTTTTATATGGTGATAAGCTGTAAGTGGGGACCCTGTAGATGAATGTAAAATTATTAGATTATTAATTTTTAAAGTTGGCACTGGTCGTTTTCCAGCTTTATTTGAGGGAATATTTTGCTCATCTTTATCCCAAAAATTACTGTTCTTTATTCGTACATATTTTATGGAGATATACCTATCCCACTTTTGTATGGTGATAAAGTGTAAGTAACGACCCTGTAGATTAATATAAAATTATTAGCTTATTAATTTCAAAGTTGGCAATTTTCTTTTTTTAGCTTGACTTGAGGGAATATTTTACTCATCTTTACCCGAAAAATTACTGTTCTTTCCTCGTATATATTTTATAGAGATATATAGAGCCCACTTTTATCTGGTGATAAACAGTAAGTGGGGACCCTGTAGACGAAATAAAATTATTACATTATTAATTTTAAAGTTGGCACTGGTCGTTCTTCAGTTTTATTTGAGGGAAAATTTTTCTCATCTTTATCCGAAAAATTAGTGTTCTTCCCTCGTACATATTTTATAGAGATATACCTATCCCACTTTTATATGGTGATAAACTGTAAATGGAGACCCTGTAGATGGATATAAAATTATTAGATTATTAATTTTGAAGTTCGTACTGGTCGTTTTTCAGCTTCATTTCAGGGAATATTTTGCTCATGTTTATCCGAAAAATTAGTGTTCTCTCCTCGTACATATTCTATAGGGATATACCTATCTGACTTTTATATAGGTGATAAGGTGTAAGTAGGAACATTCTAGATGAACAAAAAATTATTAGATTATTAATTTTAAAGTTGGCAACTTTCCTTTTTTTAGCTTCATTTGAGGGAGTATTTTGCTCATCTTTAACCGAAAATTTAGTGTTTTTTCCCCGTACATATTTTTAGATATATATATATAGAAAGAGCCCACCTTTATATGGTGATACACTGTAAATGGGGACCATGTAGATGAAAATAACATTATCAGATTATTAATTTTAAATTTGGCACTGGTCGTTTTTCAGCTTTATTTGAGGGAATATTTTGCTCATTTTTATCCGAAAAAATAGTATTCTTTCCACGTACATATTTTATAGAGATATATATAGCCCACCTTTATATGGTGCTAAAGTGTAAATGGGGACCCTGTAGGTGAATATAAAAATATTAATTTTTAAAGTTGGCACTGGTCGTTTTTCAGCCTCATTTGTGGAAATTATTTGCTCATCTTTATCCGAAAAATTAGTGTATCTTCCTCGTACATATTTTAAAGATATGTATAGCCCGCTTCTATATGGTGATAAAGTGTAAGTGAAGACCCTGTAGATGAATGAAAAATTATTAGATTTTTAATTTTAAAGTTGGCACTGGTCGTTTTTCAGCTTTATTTGAGGGATAATTTAGCTCATTTTTATCCGAAAAATTTGTGTTCTTTCCTCGTACATATTTTACAGAGATATATATAGCCCGTTTTATATGGTGATAAAATGTAAGTGGGGACCTGTAGATGAATATAAAATTATTAGATTATTAATTTTTAAAGTTGGCACTGGTCGTTTTTCAGCTTCATTTGAGGGAATATTTTGAGCATGTTTATCCGAAAAATTAGTGTTTTTTCCTCGTAGGTATTCTATAGAGATATACATATCGCACGTTTATATAGTGATAAAGTGTAAGTGGTGACCCTGTGGATGAATAAAAAATTATTAGATTAATTAAGTTGGCACTGCACCTTTTTCAGCTTTATTTGAGGGAATATTTTCCTCATCTTTATCCGAAAAATTAGTGTTCTTTCCTCGTACATATTTTATAGAGATATATATAGCCCACTCTAATATGATGATAAAGTGTAAGTGGGGACTATGTAGATGAATATAAAATTATTAGATTATTAAATTTAATGTTGGCAATTTTCCTTTTTTTAGCTTCATATGAGGGAATATTTTGCTCATCTTTATCGGAAAAATTAGTGTTCCTTTTTCATACATATTTTATAGAGATATACATATCCCACTTTTATATGGTGATAAGCTGTAAGTGGGGACCCTGTAGATGAATGTAGAATTATTTGATTTTTTTTTAAAGTTGGCAATTTTTCTTTTTTTAGCTTCATTTGAGGGAATATTTTCTCATCTTTATCCGAAAAATTAGCGTTCTTTCCTCGTACATATTTTATAGGGATTAATGTAGCCCACTTTTATATGGTGATAAAGTATAAGTGGGGACCCTGTAGATGAATATAAAATTATTAGTTTATTTATTTTAAAGTTGGCAATTTTCCTTTTTTTAGCTTCATTTGAAGGAATATTTTGCACACCTTTATCCCAAAAATTAGTGTTCTCCTCTCGTATATATTTTATAGAAATATAAATATCCCACTTTTATATGGAGATAAACTTTAAGTGGGCCTTTAGATGTATGTAAAATTATTAGATTATTAATTTTTGAAGTTGGCACTGGTCGTTTTTCACCTTTATTTGAGGGAATATTTTTCTCATCTTTATCCGAAATATTAGTGTTGTTTCCTCGTACATAATTTATGGAGATATACCTATTCCACTTTTATATGGTGATAAAGTGTAAGTGAGGACCCTGTAGATGAATATAAAATTATTAGATTATTAATTTTAAAGTTGGCATTTTTCCTTTTTTTATTTTCATTTGAGGGAATATTTTGCTCATCTTTATCCGAAAAATTAGTGTTTTTTTCTTCGTATATATTTTATGGAAATATACCTATCCCAATTTTATATGGTGATAAACTGTAAGCGGAGGCCCTGTAGATGAAAATAAAATTATTAGATTATAATTTTAAAGTTGCCAATTTTCCTTTTTTACCTTCATTTGAGGCAATATTTTCTCATCTTTAAAAGAAAAATTAGTGTTTTCCTCTGACATATTTTATAGAAATATACCTATCCCACTTTTATATGGTGATAAAGTGCAAGTGGTGAACCTTAGATGAATATAAAATTATTAGATTATTAATTTTAAAGTATGCACTGCTCGTTTTTTTGCTTCATTTGAGGGTATATTTGGCTCATCTTTACCCGAAAAATTAGTGGCCTTTCCTCGTACATATTCTATAGGCATATACCTATCCCACTTTTATATAGGTGATAAGGTGTAAGTAAAAACACTCTAGATGAACATAAAATTATTAGATTAATTATTTTAAGGTTGGCAATTTTCCTTTTGTTAGCTTCATTTGAGGGAATATTTTGCTCATATTTAACCGAAAAATTAGTGTTCTTTCCCCGTACATATTTATATATATATATATATATATATATATATATATATATATATATATATATATATATAGAGCCCACCATTATATGGTGATACACTGTAGATGGGGACCCTGTAGATGAAAATAACATTATCGGATTATTAATTTTAAAGTTGGCACTGGTCGTTTTTTTTCCTTCATTTGAGGGTATGTTTTGCTCATCTTTATCCGAAAAATTAGTATTCTTTTTACGTACATATTTTATAGAGATTTATATTGCAAACTTTTATATGGTGATAAAGTGTAAGTGAAGACCCTGTAGATGAATAAAAAATTATTAGATTTTTAATTTTAAATTTGGCACTGGTCGTTTTTCAGCTTTATTTGAGGGAATAATTTGCTCATTTTTATCCGAAAAATTTGTTTTCTTCCCTCGTACATATTTTATAGAGATATACATATCCCACTTTTATATGGTGTCAAAGTGTAAGTGGGGACCCTTTACATGAATATAAAATTATTACATTATTAAAGTTGACACTGCACGTTTTCCAGCTTTATTTGAGAGAATATTTTGCTCTTCTTTATCCGAAAAATTAGTGTCCTTTCCTCGTACATATTTTAAAGAGATATATATAGACCACTCTTATATGATGATAAAGAGTAAGTGTGGACTCTGTAGATGATTATAAAATTATTAGATTATTAAATTTAATGTTGCCAATTTTCTTTTTTTAGCTTTATTTGAGGGAATATTTTGCTCATCTTTATCCGAAAAATTAGTTCTCTCCTCGTACATATTTTATAGAGATATACATATCCCACTTTTATATGGTGATAAGCTGTAAGTGGGGACCTTGTTAATGAATATAGAAATATTTGTTTTTTTATTTTAAAGTTGGCACTGGTCTTTTCTCAGGTTTATTTGAGGGAATATTTTGCTCATCCTTATCGGAAAAATTATTATTATTTACTCGTACATATTTTATGCAGAAATGTATAGCCCACTTTTATATGGTGATAAAGTGTAAGTGGGTACCCTGTAGATGAACATAAAATTATTAGATTATTAATTTTCAAAGTTGGCACTGGTCGTTTTTCAGCTTCATTTGAGGGAATATTTTCTCATCTTTATCCGAAAAATTAGCGTTCTTTCCTCGTACATATTTTATCGTATATATATAGACCACTTTTATATGGTGATAAAGTGTAAGTGGGGACCCTGTAGATGAATATAAAATATTTAGTTTATTTATTTTAAAGTTGGCAATTTTCCTTTTTTTAGTTTCATTTGAGGGAATATTTTGCTCACCTTTATCCGAAAAATTAGTGTTCTTTTCTCGAATATATTTTATAAAGATATACCTATCCCACTTTTATTTGGAGATAAACTGTAAGTGGGCCTTAAGATGAATGTAACATTATTAGATTATTAATTTTTGAAGTTCGCACTGGTCGTTTTTCAGCTTTATTTGCGGGAATATTTTGCTCATCTTTATCCGAAATATTAGTCTTCTTTCCTCGTACATAATTTATGGAGATATACCTATCCCACTTTTATATGGTGATAAGGTGTAAGTGAGGACCCTGTTGATAAATATAAAATTATTAGATTATTAATTTTAAAGTCGGCTATTTTCTGTTTTTTAGTTTCATTTGAGGGAATATTTTGCTCATCTTTATCCGAAAAATTAGTGTTCTTTCCTCGTACATATTCTATAGAGATATACCGATCCCACTTTTATATGGTGATAAAGTGCAAGTGGTGACCATTTAGATGAATATAAAATTATTAGATTATTAATTTTAAAGTACGCACTGCTCGTTTTTTTGCTTCATTTCAGGGTATATTTTGCTCATCTTTATCCGAAAAATTAGTGTTCTTTCCTCGTACATATTCTATAGGGATATACCTATTTCACTTTTATATAGGTGATAAGGTGTAAGTGGGGACACTCTATTTCAACATAAAATTATTAGATTTTTAATTTTAAATTTGGCAATTTTCCTTTTTTTAGCTTCATTTGAGGGAATATTTTGCTCATCTTTAACAGAAAAATTAGTGTTCTTTCCTCGTACATATTCTAAAGAGATATACCTATCCCACTTTTATATGGTAATAAAGTGTAAGTGAAGTCCCTGTAGGTGAATAAAAAATTATAAGATTAATTTTTTTAAAGTTGACAATTTTCCTTTTTTTACCGTCAATTGAGGGAATATTTTGCTCATCTTTATCCGAAAAATTATTGTTCTTTCCTCGAATATATTTTATAGAGATATACCTATCCCACTTTCATATGGTGATAAACTGTAAGTGGAGACCATGCAGATGAATATAAAATTATTAGATTTTTAATTTTAAAGCTGGCACTGGTCGTTTTTTAGCTTCATTTGAGGGAATATTTTGCTCATAGTTATCACAAAAATAAGTGTTCTTTCCTCGTAGGTATTCTATAGAGATGAACCTATCGCACGTTTATATGGTGATAAAGTGTTAGTGTTGACCCTGTAGATGAATATAAAATTATTAGATTATTAAAGTTGGCACTGCACCTTTTTCAGCTTTATTTGAGGGAATATTTTGCTCATCTTTATCCGAAAAATTAGTTTTCTTTCCTCGTACATATTTTATAGAGATATATATAGCCCACTTTAATTTGATGATAAACTGTAAGTGGGGACTCTGTAGATGATATAAAATTATTAGATTATTAAATTTAATGTTCGCAATTTTCCTTTCTTTAGCTTCTTTGAGGGAATATATTGCTCATCTTTATCCGAAAAATTAGTGTTCTTTTTTCGTAATATTTTATAGAGATATACATATCCCGCTTTTATATGGTGATACACTGTAAATGGGGACCCTGTAGATGAAAATAACATTATCAGATTATTAATTTTAAAGCTGGCACTGGTCGTTTTTCAGCTCTATTTGAGGGACTATTTTGCTGTTTTTATCCGAAAAATTAGTGATCTATCCTCGTACATATTTTATCGATATATATATTGCCCACTTTTATATGGTGATAAAGTGTAAATGGGGACTTTGTAGATGAATATAAAATTATTAATATTTAAAGTTGGCAGTGGTCGTTTTAAGCTTCATTTGAGGGAATATTTTGCTCATCTTTATCCGAAAAATTAAAGTTTCTTACTCGTACATATTTTATAGAGATATATATATAGCCCACTTTCTTATGGTGATAAACTGTAAGTGGAGACCCTGTAGATGAATGGAAAATTATTAGATTTTTAATTTTAAAGTTGGCACTGGTCGTTATTCAGCTTTTTTTGAGGGAATATTTTGCTCATTTTATCCGAAAATTTTTTTTTCTCGTACATATTTCATAGAGATATATATATAGCTCGCTTTATATGGTGATAAAGTGTAAGTAGGAACCTGTAGATGAATATAAAATTATTAGATTATTAATTTTTAAAGTTGGCACTGGTCATTTTTGAGCTTCATTTGAGGGAATATTTTGCTCATCTTTATCGGAAAAATTTGTGTTCTTTCCTCGTCCTTATTCTAAAGAGATATACCTATCCCACTTTTATATGGTGATAAAGTGTAAGTGAAGTCCCTGTAGGTGAATATAAAATTATTGGATTAAGTATTTTAAAGTTGGCAATTTTCCTTTTTTAGCGTCATTTGCGGGAATATTTTTCTCATCTTTATCCGAAAAGATAGTGCTCTTTCCTCGAATATATTTTTTAGAGATATACCTATCCCACTTTTATATGGTGATAAACTGTAGGTGGACACCCTGTAGATGAATATAAAATTATTAGATTATTAATTTTAAACTTGGCACTGGTCGTTTTTCAGCTTCATTTGAGGGAATATTTTGCTAATCTTTATCCGAAAAATTAGTGTTCTTTCACCGTAGGTATTCTATAGAGATATACCTATCGCACGTTTATATGGTGATAAAGTGTTAGTGTTGACTCTGTAGATGAATATAAAATTATTAGATTATTTTTAGATTTTAGGGAATATTTTGCTCATCTTTATCCGAAAAGTTAGTGTTCTTTCCTGGAATATATTTGGTCTAGGAATTAATTCGTGTGGGTGGACAAGAGATGGCGCAACGAACGGAGCGTCCCACAGTTCCGTGTATCCACACATGTGTTGCAAACCCCTGTCATCTCGTATCGTTCGTAGTATAGGGCAGTGGATTAAAGCGTCAACAACACCATGTTGTAGTTAAGTGAACATGGCGCAATTTTTGCCTGATAAAGTGTTTTTGCGGGGTGTTTTGCTGCATTACTTTAACATGCAGAAAAGTGCGACTGAAAGTCATCGTATTTTGGTGGAAGTGTATGGTGACCATGCTCTAGCTGAGCGAACGTGTCAGAAGTGGTTTGCACGGTTTAGAAGTGGTGATTTCGGCTTGGCAGACCAAGAGCGAGATGGACAGCCAAAAAAATTTCAAGACGAAGAATTGACAGCATTGCTCGAGCAGGATTCGTGTCAAACGCAGCAACAACTTGCAGCAGCATTAGGCGTTGATCAAACAACAGTCTCCAAACGCTTGAAAGCCATGGGAATGATTCAAAAGATGTCACATTGGGTTCCACATGAATTGAAAGACAGAGACGTTGAAAGACGAAAAACCATTTGCGAATTGCTGCTTCAACGACATAGCAGAAAGGGGTTTCTGCATCGAATTATTACGGGTGATGAGAAGTGGATACATTACGAGAACCCTAAACGAAAAAAGGCCTGAGTGAAACCAGGTGAACCAGGTCCATCACAACCAAACCGAGATATTCACTGTGCAAAGGTTATGCTGTGCATATGGTGGGATATGAAAGGTGTGGTGTACTATGAGCCGCTGCAACCGGGTGAAACTATGAATGGAGAACGTTATCGACGACATTTAATGCGTTTGAAGCAAGCTCTGGCCAGAACACGACCAGAATGGGAGAACAGACATGATAAACTTATTGTTCAACATGATAACGCTCGCCCACATGTCGCAAAACCGGTCAAAACCAATTTAAAAAATGTCGGATGGGAAGTTTTACCCCACCCGCCGTATTCACCAGACGTTGCTCCTTCGGACTACTACTTGTTCGATTGCATGAACAACAAATTGATTGGACAGCGGTTTACATCTTCAGAAGATATCGAAACATGGGTCTCTGACTGGATCGCTTCCAAGGATGAGGACTTCCTTCGCCACGGAATCCGTACATTGCCTGACAGATGGGCGAAAGTGGTGGTTAGCGATGGACAATATTTTTCTTAAGGTATTTATGTATTTTGTGTTTGTACTACAGCTTCAATGTGTGCGTACCAACCGCACGAATTAATTAATAGACCAAATATTTTTTAGAGAAATACCTATCACACTTTTATATGGTGATAAACTGTAAGTGGAGACCCTGTAGATGAATATAAAATTATTAGATTATTAATTTTAAAGTTGGCACTGGTCATTTTTAAGCTTCATTTGTGGGAATATTTTGCTCATCTCTATCCGAAAAATGAGTGTTCTTTCCTCGTAGGTATTCTATAGAGACATACCTATCGCACGTTTATATGATGATAAAGTGTAAGTGGTGCCCCTGTAGATGAATATAAATTTATTAGATTATTAAAGTTGGTACTGCACGTTTTTCAGCTTTATTTGATAAAATATTTTGCTCATCTTTATCGGAAAAATTGGTGTTCTTTCCTCGTACATATTTTATAGAGATATATAAGCCCACTTTTATATGGATATAATGTGTGAGTGGGGGACCCTGTAGATGAATAAAAAATTATTAGATTATTAATTTTAAAGTTGGCACTGGTCGTTTTTCAGCTTCATTTGAAAGAATATTTTCCCATCTTTATCCGAAAAATTAGTGTTCTTTCCCCGTACATATTTTATAGGGATATATATAACCCACTTTTATATGGTAATAAAGTGTAAGTGGGGACCCTGTAGATGAATATAAAATTATTAGTTTATTTATTTTAAAGTTGGCAATTTTCCTATTTTTTAGCTTCATTTGAGGGAATATTTTGCTCACCTTTATCCGAAACATTAGTGTTTTTTTCTCGTATATATTTTATACAGATATACCTATCCCACTTTTATATGGAGATAAACAGTAACTGGGCGTTTAGATGAATCTAAAATCATAAGATTATTCATTTTAAAGTTGGCACTGGTCGTTTTTCAGCTTTATTTGAGGGAATATTTTGCTCATCTTTATGCGAAAAATTGGTGTTCTTTCCTCGTACATATTTTATGGAGATATACCAATCCCACTTTAATATGGTGGTAATGTGTAAGTAGGGACCCTGTAGATGAATATAAAATTATTCGATTATTAATTTTAAAGTTGGCAATTTTTTTTAGCTTCATTTGAGGGAATATTTTGCTCAGCTTTATCCGAAAAATTATTGTTCTTTCCTCGTATATATTTTATAGAGATATACTTATCCCAATTTTATATGCTGATAAACTGTAAGTGGAGGCCCTGTAGATGAATGTAAAATTATTAGATTATTAATTTTAACGTTGGTACTGGTCGTTTTTCAGCTTTATTTGAGGGAATATATTGCTCATCTTTACCCGAAAAATTAGTGTTTTTCCTCGTACATATTTTATAGAGATATACCTATCCCACTTTTATATGGTGATAAAGTGTAAGTAAGGACCCTGTACACTAATATAAAATTATTACATTATTAATTTCAAAGTTGGCAATTTTCCTTTTTTTAGCTTCATGTGAGGGAATGTTTTGCTCATCTTTATCCGAAAAATTAGTGTTCTTTTCTCGTACATATTTTATACAGATATATATAGCACACTTTTATATGGTGATAAGCTGTTAGTTGGGACCCTGTAGATGAATGTAAAATTATTAGATTATTAATTTTAAAATTGGCACTGGTCGTTTTTCAGCTTTATTTGAGGAAATATTTTGCTCATCTTTATCCGAAAAATTAGTGTTGTTTCTCGTACATAATTTATAGAGAAATATATATCCCACCCTTATATGGTGATACACTGTAAGTGGGAACCCTGTAGATGAATGTAAAGTTTTTCGGTTATTAATTCTAAAGTTGGCACTGGTCGATTTGCAGCTCTATTTGAGGGAATATATTGCTCATCTTTATCCGAAAAATTAGTGTTCTTTCCTCGTACATATTTTATACAGATATATATAGCCCACTTTTATATGGTGATAAACTGTAAGTTGGGACCCTGTAGATGAATCTAAAATCATAAGATTATTCATTTTAAAGTTGGCACTGGTCGTTTTTCAGCTTTATTTGTGGGAATATTTTGCTCATCTTTATCCGAAAAATTAGTGTTCTTTCCCCGTACATATTTTATACAGATATATATAGCCCACTTTTATATGGTGATAAACTGTAAGTGAGCGTTTAGATGAATGTAAAATTATTAGATTATTAATTTTAAAGTTGGCACTAGTCGTTTTTCAGCTTTATTTCAGGGAACATTTTCCTCATCTTTATCCGAAAAAATAGTGTTTTTTCCTCGTACATATTTTATGGAGATATACCTATCCCACTTTTATATGGTGATAATGTGTAATTGGGGACACTGTAGATGAATACAAAATTACTAGATTATTAATTTCAAAGTTGGTAATTTTCCTTTCTTTAGCTTAATTTGAAGGAATATTTTGCTCGTCTTTATCCGAAAATTTACTGTTCTTTCCTCGTATATATTTTATAGAGATATACCTATCCCAATTTTATATGGTGATAAACTGTAAGTGGAGGCCCTGTAGATGAATGTAAAATTATTAGATTATTAATTTTAAAGTTGGCATTGGTCGTTTTTCAGCTTTATTTGAGGGAGAAGTTTGCTCATCTTTATCCTAAAAATTACTGTTTTTCTTCGTACATATTTTATAGAGATATACCTATCCCACTTTTATATGGTGATAAAGTGTAAGTAAGGACCCTGTAGACTAATATAAACTTATTAGATTATTAATTT
Source organism: Thermobia domestica (assembly GCF_964235325.1). Classification (NCBI taxonomy): domain Eukaryota; kingdom Metazoa; phylum Arthropoda; class Insecta; order Zygentoma; family Lepismatidae; genus Thermobia; species Thermobia domestica. Next base: position 193,442,157 of record NC_137456.1, read on the forward strand.
CAAAGTTGGCAATTTTCCTTTTTTTTAGCTTCATTTGAGGGAATGTTTTGCTCATCTTTACCCGAAAAATTAGTGTTCGTTCCTCGTACATATTTTTTAGAGATATATATAGCCCACTCTTATATGGCAATAAACTGTAAGTGGGGACCCTGTAGATGAATATAAAATTATTAGATTATTAATTTTAAAGTTGGCAATTTTCCTTTTTTTTAGATTCAATTGAGGGAATATTTTGCTCATCTTTATCCGAAAAATTAGTGTTCTTTTCGCGTACACATTTTATACAGATATATATAGCCCACTTTTATGTGGTGATAAACTGTAATTTGGGGCCCTGTACATGAATGTAAAATTATTAGATTTTTAATTTTAAAGTTGGCACTGGTCGTTTTTCAGCTTTATTTGAGGGAATATTTTCCTCATCTTTATCCGAAAAATTAGTGTTCTCTCTCGTACACATTTTATAGAGATACCTATCCCACTTTTATATGGTGATAAACTGTAAGTTGGGACCCTGTAGATGAATTTAAAATTTTTAGATTATTAGTTTTAAAGTTGGCACTGGTCGTTCTTCAGTTTTATTTGAGGGAAAATTTTGCTCATCTTTATCCGAAAGAATAGTGTTCTTTCCTCGTACATATTTTATAGTGATATATATAGCCCGCTTTTATAAGGTGATGGAGTGTAAGTGGGGACTCTGTAGATGAATATAAAATTATTAGATTATTACTTTCAAAGTTGGCAAATTTACTTTTTTTAGCTTCATTTGAGAGAATATTTTGCTCATCTTTATCCGAAAGATTACTATTCTTTCCTCGTACATATCTTATAGAGATATATATAGCCCACTTTTATATGGTGATAAAGTGTAAGTGGGGACCCTTTAGATGAATATAAAATTATTAATTTTTAAATTTGTCACTGGTCGTTTTTCAGCTTCATTTGAGGGAATATTTTGCTTATCTTTATCCGGAAAATTAGTGTTCTTTCCTCGTACATATTTTATAGAGATATACATATCTCACTTTTATATGGTGATAAACTGTAAGTGGAGTCCCGGTAGATGGACATAAATTTATTAGATTATTAATTTTAAAGCTGGTACTGGTCGCTTTTCAGCTTCATTTGAGGGAATATTTTGCTCATGTTTAACCGAAAAATTAGTGTTCTCTCCTCGTACATATTCTATAGGGATATACCTATCCCACTTTTATACAGGTGATAAGGTGTAAGTAGGAACACTCTAGATGAACATAAAATTATTAGATTATTAATTTTAAAGTTGGCAATTTTCCTTTTTTAGCTTCATTTGAGGGAGTATTTTGCTAATCTTTAACCGAAAAATTAGTGTTCTTTCCCCGTACATATATATATATATATATATATATATATATATATATATATATATATATATATATAGCCCACCTTTATATGGTGATACACTGTAAATGGGGACCCTTTAGATGAAAATAACATTATCAGATTATAAATTTTAAAGTTTGCACTGGTCGTTTTTCAGCTTTATTTGAGGGAATATTTTGCTCATTTTTATCCGAAAAATTAGTCTTCTCTTCACGTATATATTATATAGAGATATACCTATCCCACTTTTGTATGGAGATAAACTGTAAGTGGGCCTTTAGATGAATTCAAAATTATTAGATTATTAATTTTTGAAGTTGGCACTGGTCGTTTTCCAGCTTTATTTGAGGGAATATTTTGCTCATCTTTATCCGAAATATTAGTGTTCTTTCCTCGTTCACAATTTATGGAGATATACCTATCCCACTTTTATATGGTGATAAAGTGTAAGTGAGGACCCTGTAGATGAATATAAAATTATTAGATTATTAATTTTAAAGTTGGCAATTTTCCTTTTTTTAGCTTCATTTGAGGGAATTTATTCCTCATCTTTATCCGAAAAATTAGTGTTCTTTCATCGTACATATTTTAAAGAGATATATATAGCCCACCCTAATATGATGATAAAGTGTAAGTGGGGACTCTGTAGATGAATATAAAATTATTAGATTATGAAATTTAATGTTCGCAATTTTCATTTTTTTTATCTACATTTTAGGGAATATTTTGCTAATCTTTAACCGAAAAATTACTATTCTTTCCTCGTTCATATTTTATAGAGATATATATAGCCCACTTTTATATGGTGATAAAGTGTAAGTGGGGACCCTATAGATGAATATAAAATTATTAATTATTAAAGTTGGCACTGGTCGTTTTTCAGCTTTATTTGACGGAATATTTTGCACATTTTTATCCGAAAAATTGTTCTTTCCTCGTTCATATTTTATAGAGATATATATAGCCCACTTTTATATGGTGATAAAGTGTAAGTGGGGACCCTGAAGATGAATATAAAATAATTAATTTTTAAAGTTGGCACTGGTCTTTTTTCAGCTTTATTTGAGGGAATATTTTGCTCATCTTTATCCCAAAAATTACTGTTCTTTATTCGTACATATTTTATGGAGATATACCTATCCAACTTTTGTATGGTGATAAAGTGTAAGTAAGGACGCTGTAGATTAATATAAAATTATTAGCTTATTAATTTCAAAGTTGGCAATTTTCTTTTTTTATTTTCATTTGAGGGAATACTTTGCTCATCTTTATCCGAAAAATTAGTGTTTTTTCTTCGTATATATTTTATGGAAATATACCTATCCCAATTTTATATGGTGATAAACTGTAAGCGGAGGCCCTGTAGATGAATATAAAATTATTAGATTATAATTTTAAAGTTGCCAATTTTCCTTTTTTACCTTCATTTGAGGCAATATTTTCTCATCTTTAAAAGAAAAATTAGTGTTTTCCTCTGACATATTTTATAGAAATATACCTATCCCACTTTTATATGGTGATAAAGTGCAAGTGGTGAACCTTAGATGAATATAAAATTATTAGATTATTAATTTTAAAGTATGCACTGCTCGTTTTTTTTGCTTCATTTGAGGGAATATTTGGCTCATCTTTACCCGAAAAATTAGTGGCCTTTCCTCGTACATATTCTATAGGGATATACCTATCCCAGTTTTATATAGGTGATAAGGTGTAAGTAAAAACACTCTAGATGAACATAAAATTATTAGATTATTAATTTTAAGGTTAGCAATTTTCCTTTTGTTAGCTTCATTTGAGGGAATATTTTGCTCATCTTTAACCGAAAAATTAGTGTTCTTTTTACGTACATATTTTATAGAGATTTATATTGCAAACTTTTATATGGTGATAAAGTGTAAGTGAAGACCCTGTAGATGAATAAAAAATTATTAGATTTTTAATTTTAAATTTGGCACTGGTTGTTTTTCAGCTTTATTTGAAAGAATAATTTGCTCATTTTTATCCGAAAAATTTGTTTTCTTCCCTCGTACATATTTTATAGAGATATACATATCCCACTTTTATATGGTGTCAAAGTGTAAGTGGGGACCCTTTACATGAATATAAAATTATTACATTATTAAAGTTGACACTGCACGTTTTCCAGCTTTATTTGAGAGAATATTTTGCTCTTCTTTATCCGAAAAATTAGTGTCCTTTCCTCGTACATATTTTAAAGAGATATATATAGCCCACTCTAATATGATGATAAAGAGTAAGTGTGGACTCTGTAGATGATTATAAAATTATTAGATTATTAAATTTAATTTTGCCAATTTTCTTTTTTTAGCTTTATTTGAGGGAATATTTTGCTCATCTTTATCCGAAAAATTAGTTCTCTCCTCGTACATATTTTATAGAGATATACATATCCCACTTTTATATGGTGATAAGCTGTAAGTGGGGACCTTGTTAATGAATATAGAAATATTTGTTTTTTTATTTTAAAGTTGGCAGTGGTCGTTTCTCAGGTTTATTTGAGGGAATATTTTGCTCATCCTTATCGGAAAAATTATTGTTATTTACTCGTACATATTTTATGCAGAAATGTATAGCCCACTTTTATATGGTGATAAAGTGTAAGTGGGTACCCTGTAGATGAACATAAAATTATTAGATTATTAATTTTCAAAGTTGGCACTGGTCGTTTTTCAGCTTCATTTGAGGGAATATTTTCTCATCTTTATCCGAAAAATTAGCGTTCTTTCCTCGTACATATTTTATCGTATATATAGACCACTTTTATATGGTGATAAAGTGTAAGTGGGGACCCTGTAGATGAATATAAAATATTTAGTTTATTTATTTTAAATTTGGCAATTTTTCTTTTTTTAGCTTCATTTGAGGGAATATTTTGCTCACCTTTATCCGAAAAATTAGTGTTCTTTTCTCGAATATATTTTATAAAGATATACCTATCCCACTTTTATTTGGAGATAAACTGTAAGTGGGCCTTAAGATGAATGTAACATTATTAGATTATTAATTTTTGAAGTTCGCACTGGTCGTTTTTCAGCTTTATTTGCGAGAATATTTTGCTCATCTTTATCCGAAATATTAGTCTTCTTTCCTCGTACATAATTTATGGAGATATACCTATCCCACTTTTATATGGTGATAAGGTGTAAGTCAGGACCCTGTTGATAAATATAAAATTATTAGATTATTAATTTTAAAGTCGGCTATTTTCTGTTTTTTAGTTTCATTTGAGAGAATATTTTCCTCATCTTTATCCGAAAAATTAGTGTTCTTTCTTCGTATATATTTTATAGAGATATACCTATCACAATTTTATATGGTGATAAACTGTAAGTGCGGACCCTGTAGATGAATATGAAACTAATAGATTATTAATTTTAAAGTTGGTACTGGTCATTATTCAGCTTCATTTGAGGGAATATTTTGCTCATCTTTATCCGAAAAATTAGTGTTCTTTCCTCGTACATATTCTATAGAGATATACCGATCCCACTTTTATATGGTGATAAAGTGCAAGTGGTGACCATTTAGATGAATATAAAATTATTAGATTATTAATTTTAAAGTACGCACTGCTCGTTTTTTTTTGCTTCATTTCAGGGTATATTTTGCTCATCTTTATCCGAAAAATTAGTGTTCTTTCCTCGTACATATTCTATAGGGATATTCCTATTTCACTTTTATATAGGTGATAAGGTGTAAGTGGGGACACTCTATTTCAACATAAAATTATTAGATTTTTAATTTTAAATTTGGCAATTTTCCTTTTTTTAGCTTCATTTGAGGGAATATTTTGCTCATCTTTAATAGAAAAATTAGTGTTCTTTCCTCGTACATATTCTAAAGAGATATACCTATCCCACTTTTATATGGTAATAAAGTGTAAGTGAAGTCCCTGTAGGTGAATAAAAAATTATAAGATTAATTTTTTTAAAGTTGACAATTTTCCTTTTTTTACCGTCATTTGAGAAAATATTTTGCTCATCTTTATCCGAAAAATTATTGTTCTTTCCTCGAATATATTTTATAGAGATATACCTATCCCACTTTCATATGGTGATAAACTGTAAGTGGAGACCATGTAGATGAATATAAAATTATTAGATTTTTAATTTTAAAGCTGGCACTGGTCGTTTTTTAGCTTCATTTGAGGGAATATTTTGCTCATAGTTATCACAAAAATAAGTGTTCTTTCCTCGTAGGTATTCTATAGAGATGAACCTATCGCACGTTTATATGGTGATAAAGTGTTAGTGTTGACCCTGTAGATGAATATAAAATTATTAGATTATTAAAGTTGGCACTGCACGTTTTTCAGCTTTATTTGAGGGAATATTTTGCTCATGTTTATCCGAAAAATTAGTGTTCTCTCGTCGTACATATTTTATAGAGATATACATATCCCACTTTTATATGGTGATAAGCTGTAAGTGGGGACCCTGTAGATGAATGTAGAATTATTTGATTTTTTTAAAGTTGGCATTTTTTCTTTTTTTAGCTTCATTTGAGGGAATATTTTCTCATCTTTATCCGAAAAACTAGCGTTCTTTCCTCGTACATATTTTATAGGGATATATGTAGCCCACTTTTTTATGGTGATAAAGTGTAAGTGGGGACCCTGTAGATGAATATAAAATTATTAATTTATTTATTTTAAAGTTGGCAATTTTCTATTTTTTAGCTTCATTTGAAGGAATATTTTGCTCACCTTTATCCGAAAAATTAGTGTACTTTTCTCGTGTATATTTTATAGAGATATAAATATCCCACTTTTATATGGAGATAAACTTTAAGTGGGCCTTTAGATGGATGTAAAATTATTAGATTATTAACTTTTGAAGTTGGCACTGGTCGTTTTTCACCTTTATCTGAGGAAATATTTTTCTCATCTTTATCCTATCTATCTATCTATCTATCTATCTATATGTAGCCCACTTTTATATGGTGATAAAGTGTAAGTGAGGACCCTGTAGATGAATATAAAATTATTAGATTATTAATTTTAAAGTTGGCAATTTTCCTTTTTTTAGTTTCATTTGAGGGAATATTTTTCTCATCTTTATCCGAAAAATTAGTATTCTTTCTACGTACATATTTTATAAATATATATATAACCCACTTTTACATGGTGATAAGGTGTAAGTGAAGACCCAGTAGATGAACGAAAAATTATTAGATTTTTAATTTTAAAGTTGGCACTGGTCGTTTTTCAGCTTTATTTGAGGGAATATTTTGCTCATCTCTATCCGATAAATTAGTGTTCTTTCCTAGTACATATTTTATGGAGATATACTTATCCCACTTCTATATGGTGATAAAGTGTACGTGAGGACCCTGTAGATGAATATAAATTTATTAGATTATTAATTTTAAAGTTGGCACTGTTCGTTTTTCAAATTCATTTGAGGAAACATTTTGCTCATCTTTATCAGAAAAATTAGTGTTCTTTCCTCGTAGGTATTCTATAGAGATGTACCTATCGCACGTTTATATGGTGATAAAGTGTTAGTGGTGACCCTGTAGATGAATATAAAATTATTAGATTATTAAAGTTGGCACTGCACGTTTTTCAGCTTTTTTGAGGGAATATTTTGCTCATCTTTATCCGAAAAATTAGTGTTTTTTCCTCGTACATAATTTATGGAGATATACCTATCCCACTTTTATATGGTGATAATGTGTAAGTGGGGACCCTGTAGATGAATACAAAATTACTAGATTATTAATTTCAAAGTTGGTAATTTTCCTTTTTTTTAGCTTAATTTGAGGGAATATTTTGCTCATCTTTATCCGAAAAATTACTGTTTTTTCCTCGTATATATTTTATACAGATATAAATATCCCAATATTATATGGTGATAAACTGTAATTGGAGACCCTGAAGATGAATGTAAAATTATTAGATTATTAATTTTAAAGTTGGCATTGGTCGTTTTTCAGCTTTATTTGAGGGAGAAGTTTGCTCATCTTTATCCTAAAAATTACTGTTTTCTTCGTACATATTTTATAGAGATATACCTATCCCACTTTTATATGGTAATAAAGTGTAAGTAAGGACCCTGTAGACTAATATAAAATTTTTAGATTATTAATTTCAAAGTTGGCAATTTTCCTTCTTTTAGCTTCATTTGAGAGAATGTTTTGCTCATCTTTACCCGAAAAATTAGTGTTCGTTCCTCGTACATATTTTATAGAGATATATATCCCACTCTTATATGGTAATAAACTGTAAGTGGGCACCCTGTAGATGAATATAAAATTATTAGATTATTAATTTTAAAGTTGGCAATTTTCCTTTTTTTTAGATTCAATTGAGGGAATATTTTGCTCATCTTTCTCCGAAAAATTAATGTTCTTTTCTCGTACATATTTTATACAGTTATATATAGCCCACTTTTATGTGGTGATAAACTGTAAGTTGGGGCCCTGTACATGAATGTAAAATTATTAGATTTTTAATTTTAAAGTTGGCACTGGTCGTTTTTCAGCTTTATTTGAGGGAATATTTTCCTCATCTTTATCCGAAAAATTAGTGTTCTCTCTCGTACACATTTTATAGAGATATACCTATCCCACTTTTATATGGTGATAAACTGTAAGTTGGGACCCTGTAGATGAATTTAAAATTATTAGATTATTAGTTTTAAAGTTGGCAATTTTCCTTTTTTTAGCTTCATTTGATTGAATATTTTGCTCATTTTTAACCGAGAAATTAGTTTTTTTCCTCGTACATATTCTAAAGAGATATACCTATCCCACTTTTATATGGTAATAAAGTGTAAGTGAAGTCCCTGTAGGTGAATATAAAATTATTAGATTAATTATTTTAACCCCTATTTTTTTCCTAAATTTTTTCGTATTGTTTTGTCGTGGGGTCTTACAGTCCCCAATATCGTAGACTGTATCTATATTAAAATTACAACTAACAATTTAATATTACAATTTATAATGACCATTTTAGACTGTATCTATATTGAGAATGACTACTAACAATTTACTATTACAATTTACAATCACAACTAACTTAACCTTACCTAATATCGTAGATTGTATCTATATTAAAACTCACGACTAACAATTTACTGTTACCATTTACAATGACCACTAACCTAACCTAACCTAACAATTTATTATTTCGCTTAATAATTATTTAAAAAGCAAATCTTCTTCTGTTTTACAATTTAATCTTTATTAATGCTCAAAATACAATTTCACATTTGGTACATTTCAACCTATTTCTCATTATTACAAGATAACTAAGTTTTTTCACGTTTATTTACATGTTGCAACAAATAACTGCTTGGTGCTCTGCACAAAAATGTTTGTTGCATTTTTCACAAACTAGTCCATTTTTCTGTCCCTCTTTCTATCACAAAGATGACAACGCTTTCCTCTGTTTGCAGATGACGCTGAAATTGTTATAGTCCTTTCAGTTTTGGAGATTCCAAAGTGTTTCATTGCTTCAGTCACTGATTTTGGTAACCGTGCTGACATCTCGCATTTTCGCTGCATGTGACGCTTTACCATGTCCTTGACAAGTCTGGTTAAAAATTTACGCCTCGCATCGAGTTTATTGCATAAATCTGGATTTTGAATTTTGAAAATTGTAGATGCATTCAGCGCAGAAGCATCTACCATATTGAAGAACACAACTAATGTCCACCTTCTTGTTTGCCGTTTTCTTGTGAATTCTCTCACCATTTGGTCAAATTTATCCACCGCCCCATTGGCCTTGTTATATCTGGCTATTTCTTACCTGTGTCAGATACAGCGGTATCATGATGCCGTATGCTGAGTAAAATTACATCTTTGCTTCTCTTAGGTGCATCACTTACGATCGTTAGGTCTCCGTTGAATCCGAAGACAGATGTCAATGGACTACGAGATTTACTAGGTTGCATAATGTCCGGGATTTCACGTTTGTTCTTCTTCATCATTTCAACGAGATTGAGATTCTGAGTTAGCAGGCACTGAGCAAGTTCAACACTTGTAAAATAATTTTCCATAGTAATGTTCCTTCCACTTTTGAACAAATGTTTTGTAAGTTTCAACACAAGGTTCTGAGCCAGAAGAACAAATAATTTCATCCGAAAAGTTAATTGTTTGGAAAACCAATTAGGCATACACTACACTACAATGATTGCTTACAGGGAGAGATGAAAACAGCGGTTACACTGGCAAATGAAGAAATTCTTAACTTTTTCGTCTCAGATTGGAAGAAATTGAGATCAACTAAGGTCTGTTATACATGACCAAACTTTCTGTTTACTTTGCATGTATCAAATTCTGGATGCGCGTATTCCTAATTCGATCAAATAAATTCACCAGTGGATGGAAGGTATATTCATTTGTAGATAACAGTCCCATCTTCTAGATTGTCAATAATAAATTTGCAAGTCACACAAATTTACGTCACTCCGCAATTTTCCAGTGATAATGTAGAGTGTAGGACTGTGCTACCTACAAATGATTATACTTTGGATTTACCGGTGAAGATATCTAACTTGCCTAACTGAGGTAGGGCCACTTGGTCGATTTGGAGATAAACTAACCCACATAAATACGCTGAAAGAAACAAAAGTTCTCCCATCAGCCCTATTTGGAAACATTCTGTGATTATTAGAGTAAAAGAAAAGTTAAAATCACAAATTTATAAATTGTCTTTTCCTATTACTTTCCCCCTTGCAACAGACAATTCGCTCTAGTACCTTAGCACCATCAACCAGTGATGGATCTAGGGGGTAAAATTGGGGGGTGACACGATTCCAGTCTATGATAGGTATATCATGAGTTTACGCAAACCATTTTAATTTTAAAAAATATATATAAATAGTAGCTTCAATTGTTTTTGACGTTCAAAAATTTGAAGAGGCCTGGGCCACCCAGCCCCGGCTAGATCCGCCACTGTCATCAACAAACAAGTACGAACTATTTTGTAATCATTTTACATTAGGTTAATTGTCAGAAAGTCTCAGTAATATATTTTAAAATTTCTTCATAACTATTAGCAAACTGACTCCCAGTTGGGGTCACACAGACCCCACGACAGAAAAAGCAGGTTTGTTTACAAATAAGTCGATAATTATAGCTTAGGCGAAATAAATTTTGCTATAGTCATAAAATATACTGTAAAATTGAATTTCTGAAGATGTCAGAAACGAACTGTGTTTTAACTATCAAAATAAGAAAATAATCGAGCCGTATGATTCTTTGGGGTCTGTGAGACCCCACGACATAAAACTGGGGTTAAAGTTGGCATTTTTCCTTTTTTTAGCATCATTTGAGGGAATACTTTGCTCATCTTTATCGGAAAAATTGGTGTTCTTTCCTCGTACATATTTCATAGAGATATACCTTGTCACTCTTATATGGTTATAAAGTGTAAGTGGCGACCCTCTAGTTGAATATAAAATTATTAGATTATTAATTTTTTAAGTTGTCACTGGTCGTTTTTCAGCTTCATTTCAGGGAATATTTTGCTCATCTTTATCCGAAAAATTAGTATTCTATTCTCGTACATATTTTATAGAGATATACCTATCTCACTTTTATATGATGCTAAACTGTAAGTGGAGACTCTCTAGATGATATAAAATTATTAGATTATTAATTTTAAAGTTGGCAATTATCCTTTTTTTTAGCTTGATTTGAGGGAATACTTTGCTCATCTTTATACGAAAAATTAGTGTTCTTTCCCCGTACATATTTTATAGAGAAATATATAGCCCACCTTTATATGGTAATACACTGTAAGTGGGAACCCTGTATATGAATATAAAAATATTAGATTATTAATTTCAAAGTTGGCTCTGGTCGTTCTTCAGCTTTATTTGAGGTAATATATTGCTCATCTTTATCCGAAAAATTAGTGCTTTTTCCTCGTACATATTTTATAGTGATATATATAGCCCACTTTTATATTTGATAAAGGGTAAGTGGGGACTCTGTAGATGAAATTAAAATTATTAGATTATTACTTTTAAACTTGGCAATTTTCCTTTTTTAGCTTCATTTGAGGGAATATTTTGCTCATGTTTATCCGAAAAATTAGTGTTTTTTCCTCGACCATATATTATAGAGATATACCTATCACACTTTTATATGGTGATAAAGTGTAAGTGGGGACCCTGTAGACGAATATAAAATTATTAGATTATTACATTTAAAGTTGGAATTTTCCTTTTTTCAGCTCGATTTGAGGGAATATTTTGCTCATCTTTATCCGAGAAATTAGTGTTCCCTCCCCGTATATATTTTATACAGAAATATATAGCCCACCTTTATATGGTAATACACTGTAAGTGGGAACCATGTAGATGAATATAAAAATATTAGATTATTAATTTTAAAGTCGGCACTGGTCGTTTTTCAGATTTATTTGAGGGAATATATTGCTCATCTTTATCCGAAAAATTAGTGCTTTTTCCTCGTACATATTTTATAGTGATATATATAGCCCACTTTCATATGGTGATAAACTGTAAGTGGAGACACTCTAGATGAACGTAAAATTATTAGATTATGAATTTTAAAGTTGGCAATTTTCCTTTTTTAGCTTCATTTGAGGGAATATTTTGCTAATCTTTAACCGAAAAATTAGTGTTCTTTTCCCGTACATATTTTATAGAGATGTATATAGCCCACTTTTATATGGTGATAAAGTGTAAGAAGGGCCCTGTAAATGAATATAAAATTATTAATTTTTAAAGTTGGCACTGATCGTTTTTGAGCTTCATTTGAGGGAATATTTTGCTCATCTTTACCCGAAAAATTAGTGTTTTTTCCTCGTACATATTCTATAAGGATATACCTATCCCACTTTTATATGGTGATAAAGTGCAAGTGGTGACCCTTTAGATGATTATAAAATTATTAGATTATTAATTTCAAAGTATGCACTTCTCGTTTTTTTGCTTCATTTGAGGGTATATTTTGCTCATCTTTATCCGAAAAACTAGTGTTTTTTCCTCGTACATATTCTATAGGGATATACCTATCCCACTTTTATCTAGGCGATAAGGTGTAAGTGGGGACACTCTAAATGAACATAAAATTATTAGATTATTAATTTTAAAGTTGGCAATTTTCCTTTTTTTAGCTACATTTGAGGGAATATTTTGCTCATTTTTAACCGAAAAATTAGTTTTTTTTGCTCGTACATATTCTAAAGAGATATACCTATTCCACTTTTATATGGTAATAAAGTGTAAGTGAAGTCCCTGTAGCTGAATATAAAATTATAAGATTAATTATTTTAAAGTTGGTATTTTTCTTTTTTTTAGCTTTATTTGAGGGAATATTTTCCTCATGTTTATCCGAAAAATTAGTGTTCTTTCCTCGAATATATTTTATAGAGATATACCTATCCCACTTTCATATGGTGATAAACTGTAAGTGGAGACGATGTAGATGAATATAAAATTATTAGATTAGTAATTTTAAACTTGGCACTGGTCGTTTTCCAGCTCCATTTGAGGGTATATTTTGCTCATCTTTATCCGAAAAATTAGTGTTCTTTCCTCGTAATATTTTGTAGAGATATACATATCCCACTTATATGGTGATAAGCTGTAACTGGGGACCCTATAGATGAATGTAAAATTATTAGATTATTAATTTTCAAAGTTGGCACTCGTCGTATTTCAGCTTTATTAGAGGGAATATTTTGCTCATCTTTATCGGAAAAATTGGTGTTCTTTCCTCGTACATATTTTATACAGATATACCTTGTCACTTTTATATGGTTATAAAGTGTAAGTGGCGACCCTGTAGATGAATATAAAATTATTAGATTATTAATTTTTTAGGTTGGCACTGGTCGTATTTCAGCTTTATTTCAGGGAATATTTTGCTCATCTTTATCCGGAAAATTAGTGTTCTTTTCTCGTACATATTTTATAGAGATATACCTATCCCACTTTTATATGATGCTAAACTGCAAGTGGAGACTCTATAGATGATATAAAATTATTAGATTATTAATTTTAAAGTTGGCAATTTTCCTCTTTTTAGCTTGATTTGAGGGAATATTTTGCTCATTTTTATCCGAAAAATTAGTGTTCTTCCCCTTACACATTTTATAGAGAAATATATAGCCCCTCTTTATATGGTAATACATTGTAAGTGGGAACCCTGTAGATGAATATAAAAATATTAGATTATTAATTTTAAAGTTAGCACTGGTTGTTTTTCAGCTTTATTTGAGGGAATATATATCTCATCTTTATCCGAAAAATTAGTGTTTTTTTTTCGTACATATTTTATAGTGATATATATAGCCCACTTTTATATGGTGATAAAGGGTAAGTGGGGACTCTGTAGATGAATATAAAATTATTAGATTATTAATTTTAAAGTTGGCACTGGTCTTTTTTCAGTTTTATTTTAGGGAAATTTTTGCTCATCTTTATCCGAAAAATTAGTGTCCTTCCCTCGTACATATTTTATAGAGATATACATATCCCACTTTTATATCGGTGATAAGGTGTAAGTGGGGACACTCTAGATGAGCATAAAATTATTAGATTATTAATTTTAAAGTTGGCAATTTTCCTTTTTTTTAGCTTCATTTGAGGGAATATTTTGCTAATCTTTAACCGAAAAATTAGTGTTCTTTCCCCGTACATATTTTTAGATATATATATGTATAACCCACCTTTATATCGTGATACGCTGTAAATGGGGACCCTGTAGATGAAAATAACATTATCAGATTATTAATTTTAAAGTTGGAACAGGTAGTTTTTCAGCTTTATTTAAAGGAATATTTTACTAATTTTCATCCGAAAAATTAGTATTTTTTTTTCGTACATATTTATAGAGATATATATAGCCCACTTTTATATGGGGATAAAGTGTAAGGGGGGCCCTTTAGATGAATATAAAATTATTAATTTTTAAAGTTGGCACTGGTCGTTTTTCAGGTTCATTTGAGGGAATATTTTGCTCATCTTTACCCGAAAAATCAGTGTTTTTTCCTTGTACATATTGTATAGGGATATACCTATCCCACTTTTATTTGGTGATAAAGTGCAAGTGGTGACCCTTTAGAAGACTATAAATTATTAGATTATTAATTTCAAATTATGCATTTCTCGTTTTTTGCTTCATTTGGGGGTATATTTTGCTCGTCTTTATCCGAAAAATTGGTGTTCTTTCCTCGAATATATTTTATAGAGATATACATATCCCACTTATATGGTGATAAGCTGTAGCTGGGGACCCTGTAGATGAATGTAAAATTATTAAATTATTAATTTTTAAAGTTGGCACTCGTCGTATTTCAGCTTTATTAGAGGGAATATTTTGCTTACCTTTATCCGCAAAAATAATGTTCCTTCCTCGTACATATTTTATAGAGATATGAACAGCCCACTTTCATATGGTGATGAACTGTAAGTGGAGATTCTGTAAATGATATAAAATTATTAGATTATTAATTTCAAAGTTGGCAATTTTCCTTTTTTAGCTTGATTTAAGGGAATATTTTGCTCATCTTTATCCGAAAAATTAGTGTTCTTTCCTCGTAATATTTTGTAGAGATATACATATCCCACTTATATGGTGATAAGCTGTAGCTGGGGACCCTGTAGATGAATGTAAAATTATTAAATTATTAATTTTTAAAGTTGGCACTCGTCGTATTTCAGCTTTATTAGAGGGAATATTTTGCTCATATTTATCGGAAAATTGGTGTTCTTTCCTCGTACATATTTTATACAGATATACCTTGTCACTTTTATAAGGTTATAAAGTGTAAGTGGCGACACTGTAGATGAATATAAAATTATTAGATTATTAATTTTTTAACTTGGCACTGGTCGTTTTTCACCTTTATTTCAGGGAATATTTTGCTCATCTTTATCCGAAAAATTAGTGTTCTTTTCTCGTACATATTTTATAGAGATATACCTATCCCACTTTTATATGATGCTAAACTGTAAGTGGAGACTCTATAGATGATATAAAATTATTAGATTATTAATTTTAAAGTTGGCAATTTTCCTTTTTTTTTAGCTTGATTTGAGGGAATATTTTGCTCATCTTTATCCGAAAAATTAGTGTTCTTCCCCGTACACATTTTATAGAGAAATATATAGCCCCCCTTTATATGGTAATACGCTGTAAGTGGGAACCCTGTAGATGAATATAAAAATATTAGATTATTAATTTTAAAGATAGCAATGGTCGTTTTTCAGCTTTATTTGAGGGAATATATATCTCATCTTTATCCGAAAAATTAGTGCTTTTTCCTCGTACATATTTTTTAGTGATATATATAGCCCACTTTTATATGGTGATAAAGGGTAAGTGGGGACTCTGTAGATGAATATAAAATTATTAGATTATTACTTTTAAAGTTGGCAATTTTCCTTTTTTAGCTTCATTTGAGGCAATATTTTGCTCATGTTTATCCGAAAAATTAGTGTTTTTTCCTTGAACATATTTTATAGAGATATACCTATCCCACTTTTATATGGAAATAAAGTGAAAGTGGGAACCCTGTAGATGAATATAAAATTATTAGATTATTACTTTTAAAGTTGGCAATTTTTCTTTTTTCAGCTTGATTTGAGGGAATATTTTGCTCATCTTTATCCGAAAAATTAGTGTTCTCTCCCCGTACATATTTTATAGAGAAATATATAGCCCACATTTATATGGTAATACACTGTAAGTGGGAAGCCTGTAGATGAATATAAAAATATTAGATTATTAATTTCAAAGTTGGCATTGGTCGTTTTTCAGCTTTATTTGAGGGAAAATTTTGCTCATTTTTATCCGAAAAATTAGTCCTTTCCTCGTACATATTTTATAGAGATATACATATCCCACTTTTATATGGTGATAAAGTGTAAGTGGGGACCCTGTAGATGAATGTAAAATTATTAGATTATTAATTTTTAAAGTTGGCACTGGTCGTTTTTCAGCTTTATTTGAGGAAATATTTTGCTCATATTTATCCCAAAAATTATTGTTCTTTCCTCGTACATATTTTATGGACATATACCTATTCCACTTTAGAATGGTGACAAACTGTAAGTAAGGACCGTGTAGATTAATATAAAATTATTAGATTATTAATTTCAAAATTTGGCAATTTTCCTTTTTTTAGCTTCATTTGACGGAATATTTTGCTCATCTTTACCCGAAAAATTAGTGTTCTTTCCTCGTATATATTTTGTAGATATATATATAGCCCACTTTAATTTGATGATAAACTGTAAGTGGGGACTCTGTAGATGAATATAAAATTATTAGATTATTAAATTTAATGTTCGCAATTTTCCTTTCTTTAGCTTCTTTGAAGGAATATATTGCTCATCTTTATTCGAAAAATTAGTGGTCTTTCTTCGTAATATTTTATAGAAATATACATATCCCACTTTTATATGGTGATACACTGTAAATGGGGACGCTGTAGATGAAAATAACATTATCAGATTATTAATTTTAAAGCTGGCACTGGTCGTTTTTCAGCTTTATTTGAGGGAATATTTTGCTCATTTTTATCCGAAAAATTAGTGTTCTTTCCTCGTACAAATTTTATCAATATATATATAGCCCACTTTTATTATGTGATAAAGTGTAAATGGGGACTTTGTAGATGAATATAATTATTATTATATTATTATTTTTTAAAGTTGGCAGTGGTCGTTTTAAGCTTCATTTGAGGGAATATTTTGCTCATCTTAGCCGAAAAATTAATGTTTCTTCCTCGTGCATATTTTATAGATATATATATATGTATAGCCCACTTTCTTATGGTGATAAACTGTAAGTGAAGACCCTTTAGATGAATGAAAAATTATTAGATTTTTAATTTTAAAGTTGGCATTGGTCGTTTTTCAGATTTTTTTGAGGGAATATTTTGCTCATTTTTATCCGAAAAATTTGTGTTCTTTCCTCGTACATATTTCATAGAGATATATATATAGCCCGCTTTTATATGGTGATAAAGTGTAAGTAGGGACCTGTAGATAAACATAAAATTATTAGATTATTAATTTTTAAAGTTGGCACTGGTCATTTTTGAGCTTCATTTGAGGGAATATTTTGCTCATCTTTATCGGAAAAATTTGTGTTCTTTCCTCGTACATATTCTAAAGAGATATACCTAACCCACTTTTATATGGTGATAAAGTGTAAGTGAAGTCCCTGTAGGTGAATATAAAATTATTGGATTAATTATTTTAAAGTTGGCAATTTTCCTTTTTTTAGCGTCATTTGCGGGAATATTATTCTCATCTTTATCCGAAAAGATAGTGCTCTTTCTTCGAATATATTTTTTAGAGATATACCTATCCCACTTTTATATGGTGATAAACTGTAGGTGGACACCCTGTAGATGAATATAAAATTATTAGATTATTAATTTTAAACTTGGCACTGGTCGTTTTTCAGCTTCATTTGAGGGAATATTTTGCTCATCTTTATCCGAAAAATTAGTGTTCTTTCACCGTAGGTATTCTATAGAGATATACCTATCGCACGTTTATATGGTGAGAAAGTGTAAGTGGAGACCCTGTATATAAACACAAAGTTATTAGATTATTAAAGTTGTCACTGCACGTTTTTCAGCTTTATTTGATGGAATATTTTGCTCATCTTTATGAGAAAAATTAGCGTTCTTTCCTCGTACAAATTTTATAGAGATATATATAGCCCGCTTTAATATGATGATAAAGTGTAAGTGGGGACTCTGTAGATGAATATAAAATTATTATATTATTAATTTTAAAGTATGCGCTGCTCGTTTTTTGCTTCATTTGAGGGTATAATTTTCTCATCTTTATCCGAAAAATTAGTGTTCTTTCCTCGTACATATTCTATAGGGATATACCTATCCCACTTTTATATAGGTGATAAGGTCCAAGTGGGGACACTATAGATGAACATAAAATTATTTGATTATTAATTTTAAAGTTTTCAATTTACCTTTTTTAGCTTCATTTGAGGGAGTATTTTGCTCATCTTTAACCGAAAAATTAGTGTTCATTCACCGTAATTATTTTTAGATATATATATATATATATATATATATATATATATATATATATATATATATATATATATATATATATATATATATATATATATATATAGCCCACCTTTATATGGTGATACACTGTAAATGGGGACCTGTAGATGAAAATAACATTATCAGATTATTAATTTTAAAGTTGGCACTGGTCGTTTTTCAGCTTTATTTGAGGGAATATTTTGCTCATTTTTATCCGAAAAATTAGTGTCCTTTCCTCGTACATATTTTATAGAGATATATATAGCCCACTTTTATATGGCGATAAAGTGTAAGTGGGGACCCTGTAGATGAATATAAAATTATTAATTTTTAAAGTTGGCACTGGTCGTTTTTCAGCTTCATTTGAGGGAATATTTTGCTTATCTTTATCCGAAAAATTAGGGTTTCTTCCTCGTACATATTTTATAGAGATATAAATAGCCCACTTTTATATGGTGAAAAAGTGTAAATGGGGACCCTGTAGATGAATATAAAATTATTAGATTACTAAATTTTAAAGTTGGCACTAGTCGTTTTTAATCTTCATTTGAGGGAATATTTTGCTCATTTTTATCGGAAAAATTCGTGTTCTTTCCTCGTACATATTTTATAGAGATATATATAGCCCACTCTAATATTATGATAAAGTGTAAGTGGTGACTCTGTAGATGAATATAAAATTATTAGATAATTAAATTTAATGTTGGGAATTTGCCTTTTTTTAGCTTCATTTGAGGGAATATTTTGCTAATATTTAACCGAAAAATTGGTGTTCTTTCCCCGTACATATATATATATATATATAGCCGACCTTAATATGGTGGTACAATGTAAATGGGGACCCTGTAGATGAAAACAACATTATCAGATTACTAGTTTTAAAGTTCCCACTGGTCGTTTTTCACCTTTATTTGAGGGAATATTTTGGTAATTTTCATCCGAAAAATTAGTGTTCTTTTATCGTACATTTTTATAGAGATATACGTATCCCACTTTTATATGGTGATAAAGCGTAAGTGGGGACCCTGTAGATGAATATAAAATTATTAGATTATTAATTTTAAATTTGGCACTGATCGTTTTTCAGCTTCATTTGAGGGAATATTTTTCTCATCTTTATCCGAAAAATTAGTGTTCTTTCTTCGTAGGTATTCTATAGAAATATACCTATCCTACTTTTATATGGTGAGAAAGTGCAGGTGGTGACCCTGAGGATGAATATAAAATTATTAGATTATTAATTTTAAAGTTGGCACTGCACGTTTTTCAGCTTTATTTGAGGGAATATTTTGCTCATCTTTATCCGAAAAATTGGTGTCCTTTTTTTATATATTTTATAGAGAGATATATATAGCCCACTTTAATATGATGATAAAGTGTAAGTGGGGACTCTGTAGATGAATATAAAATTATTAGATTATTAAATTTAATGTTGGGAATTTTCCTTTCTTTAGCTTATTAGTAATTAATATTTTTTCCTCGTACATATTTTATAGAGATATATATAGCCCGCTTTTATATGCTGATAAAGTGTAAGTGAAGACCCTGTAGATGAATGAAAAATTATTTGATTTTTAATTTTAAAGTTGGCACTGGTCTTTTTTCAGCTTTATTTGAGGGAATATTTTGCTCATTTTTATCCGAAAAATTTGTGTTCTTTCCTCGTACATATTTTACAGAGATATATATAGAGCGCTTTTATATGGTGATAAAGTGTAAGTGGGGACCTGTAGATGAATATAAAATTATTAGATTATTAATTTTTAAAGTTGGCACTGGTCGTTTTTCAGCTTCATTTGAGGGAATATTTTTAGCATGTTTATCCGAAAAATTAGTGTTCTTTCCTCGTAGGTATTCTACAGAGACATACCTATCGCACGTTTATATAGTGATAAAGTGTAAGTGGTGACCCTGTAGATGAATATAAATTTATTAGATTATTAAAGTTGGCACTGCACGGCTTTCAGCTTTATTTGAGGGAAAATTTTGCTCATCTTTATCGGAAAAATTAGTGTTCTTTCCTCGTACATATTTTATACAGATATATATAGCCCACTTTAATATGGTGATAAAGTGTAAGTGAGGACCCTGTAGATGAATATAAAATTATTAGATTATTAATTTTTAAAGTTGGCACTGGTGGTTTTTCAGCTTCATTTGAGGGAATATTTTCTCATCTTTATCCGAAAATTTAGCGTTCTTTCCTCGTGCATATTTTATAGGGATATATATAGCCCACTTTTATATGGTGATAAAGTGTAAGTGGGGATTCTGTAGATGAATATAAAATTATTAATTTATTTATTTTAAAGTGGGCAATTTTCCTTTTTTTAAATTCATTTAAGGGAATATTTTGCTCACCTTTATCTGAAAAATTAGTCTTCTCTTCACGTATATATTTTATAGAGATATACCTATCCCACTTTTATATGGACATAAACGGTAAGTGGGCCTTTAGATGAGTGAAAAATTATTAGATTATTAATTTTTGAAGTAGGCACTGGTCGTTTTTCAGCTTTCTTTGAGGGAATATTTTGCTCATCTTTACCGAAATATTAGTGTTCTTTCCTCGTTCATAATTTATGGAGATATACCTATCACACTTTTATATGGTGATCAAGTGTAAGTGAGGACCCTGTAGATGAACATGAAATTATTAGATTGTTAATTTTTAAAGTTGGCACTGGTCGCTTTTCAGCTTCATTTGAGGGAATATTTTTCATCTTTATCCGAAAAATTAGCGTTCTTTCCTCGTGCATATTTTATAGGGATATATATAGCCCACTTTTATATGTAGATAAAGTGTAAGTGAGGATCCTGTAGATGACTATAAAGTTATTATTTTATTTATTTTAAAGTTGGCAATTTTCCTTTTTTTAGCTTCATTTAATGGAATATTTTGCTCAAATTTATACGAAAAATTAGTGTTCTTTCCTCGTAGGTATTCTACAGAAATATACCTATCGCATGTTTGTATAGTGATAAAGTGTAAGTGGTGACACTGTAGATGAATATAAAATTATTAGATTAATAAAGTTGGCACTGCACGTTTTTCAGCTTTATTTGAGGGAATATTTTCCTGATCTTTATCCGAAAAATTAGTGTTCTTTCCTCGTACATATTTTACAGAGATATATATAGCCTACTCTAATATGATGATAAAGTGTAAGTGGGGACTCTGTAGATGAATATAATATTATTAGATTATTAAATTTAATGTTGGCAATTTTCCTTTTTTTAGCTTCATATGAGGGAATATTTTGCTCATCTTTATCGGAAAAATTAGTGTTCTTTTTTCGTACATATTTTATAGAGATATATATAGCCCACTTTTATATGATGATAAAGTGTAAGTGAGGACCCTGTAGATGAATATAAAATTATTAGATTGTTAATTTTTAAGTTGGCACTGGTCGCTTTTCAGCTTCATTTGAGGGTATATTTTTCATCTTTATCCGAAAAATTAGCGTTCTTTCCTCGTGCATATTTTATAGGGATATATATAGCCCACTTTTATATGGTGATAAAGTGTAAGTGAGGATCCTGTAGATGACTATAAAATTATTACTTTATTTATTTTAAAGTTGGCAATTTTCCTTTTTTTTAGCTTCATTTAATGGAATATTTTGCTCAAATTTATACGAAAAATTAGTGTTCTCTTCTCGTACATATTTCATAGAGATATACCTATCCCACTTTTATATGGAGATAAACTGTAAGTGGGCCTTTAGATGAATGTAAAATTATTAGATTATTAATTTTTGAAGTTGGCACTGGTCGTTTCTCAGCTTTATTTGAGGGAATATTTGCTCATCTTTATCCGAAATATTAGTGTTCTTTCCTCGTTCATAATTTATGGAGATATACCTATCCCACTTTTATATGGTGATAAAGTGTAAGTGAGGACCCTGTAGATGAATATAAAATTATTAGATTATTAATTCTAAAGTTGGCATTTTTCCTTTTTTTAGGTTCATTTGACTGAATATTTTGCTCAAATTTATACGAAAAATTAGTGTTCTCTTCTCGTACATATTTTATAGAGATATACCTATCCCACTTTTATATGGAGATAAACTGTAAGTGGGCCTTTAGATGAATGTAAAATTATTAGATTATTAATTTTTGAAGTTGGCACTGGTCGTTTCTCAGCTTAATTTGAGGGAATATTTTGCTCATCTTTAACCGAAAAATTAGTGTTCCTTCCCCCTATATATATTTTTAGATATCTATCTATCTATATCCATATCTATATATATATATATATATATATAGCCCACCTTTATATAGTGATACACTGTAAATGGGGAAAATGTAGATGAAAATAACATTATCAGATTATTAATTTTAAAGTTGGCACTGGTCGTTTTTTTCTTCATTTGAGGGTATATTTTGCTCATCTTTATCCGAAAAGTTAGTATTCTTTCTACGTACATATTTTATAGAGATATATATAGCCCACTTTGATATGGTGAAAATGTGTAAGTGGGGACTTTCTAGATGAATATAAAATTATTAATTTTAAAAGTTGGCACTGGTCGTTTTCTACCTTCATTTGAAAGAATTATTTGCTCATCTTTATCCGAAAAGTTAGTGTTTCTTCCTCGTACATATTTTATAGAGATATATATAGCCCGCTTTTATATGGTGATAAAGTGTAAGTGAAGACCCTGTAGATGAATGAAAAATTATTAGATTCTTAATTTTAAAGTTGGCACTGGTCGTTTTTCAGCTTTATTTGAGGGAATATTTTACTCATCTTTATCCGAAAAATTATTAGATTCTTATTTTTAAAGTTGGCACTGGTCGTTTTTCAGCTTTATTTGAGGGAATATTTTGCTCATGTTTATCCGAAAAATTAGTGTTCTCTCGTCGTACATATTTTATAGAGATATACATATCCCACTTTTATATGGTGATAAGCTGTAAGTGGGGACCCTGTAGATGAATGTAGAATTATTTGATTTTTTTAAAGTTGGCATTTTTTCTTTTTTTAGCTTCATTTGAGGGAATATTTTCTCATCTTTATCCGAAAAATTAGCGTTCTTTCCTCGTACATATTTTATAGGGATATATGTAGCCCACTTTTTTATGGTGATAAAGTGTAAGTGGGGACCCTGTAGATGAATATAAAATTATTAATTTATTTATTTTAAAGTTGGCAATTTTCTATTTTTTAGCTTCATTTGAAGGAATATTTTGCTCACCTTTATCCGAAAAATTAGTGTACTTTTCTCGTGTATATTTTATAGAGATATAAATATCCCACTTTTATATGGAGATAAACTTTAAGTGGGCCTTTAGATGGATGTAAAATTATTAGATTATTAACTTTTGAAGTTGGCACTGGTCGTTTTAAACCTTTATTTGAGGGAATATTTTTCTCATCTTTATCCTATCTATCTATCTATCTATCTATCTATATGTAGCCCACTTTTATATGGTGATAAAGTGTAAGTGAGGACCCTGTAGATGAATATAAAATTATTAGATTATTAATTTTAAAGTTGGCAATTTTCCTTTTTTTAGTTTCATTTGAGGGAATATTTTTCTCATCTTTATCCGAAAAATTAGTATTCTTTCTACGTACATATTTTATAAATATATATATAGCCCACTTTTACATGGTGATAAGGTGTAAGTGAAGACCCAGTAGATGAACGAAAAATTATTAGATTTTTAATTTTAAAGTTGGCACTGGTCGTTTTTCAGCTTTATTTGAGGGAATATTTTGCTCATCTCTATCCGATAAATTAGTGTTCTTTCCTAGTACATATTTTATGGAGATATACTTATCCCACTTTTATATGGTGATAAAGTGTACGTGAGGACCCTGTAGATGAATATAAAATTATTAGATTATTAATTTTAAAGTTGGCACTGTTCGTTTTTCAAATTCATTTGAGGGAACATTTTGCTCATCTTTATCAGAAAAATTAGTGTTCTTTCCTCGTAGGTATTCTATAGAGATGTACCTATCGCACGTTTATATGGTGATAAAGTGTTAGTGGTGACCCTGTAGATGAATATAAAATTATTAGATTATTAAAGTTGGCACTGCACGTTTTTCAGCTTTTTTTGAGGGAATATTTTGCTCATCTTTATCCGAAAAATTAGTGTTTTTTCCTCGTACATAATTTATGGAGATATACCTATCCCACTTTTATATGGTGATAATGTGTAAGTGGGGACCCTGTAGATGAATACAAAATTACTAGATTATTAATTTCAAAGTTGGTAATTTTCCTTTTTTTTAGCTTAATTTGAGGGAATATTTTGCTCATCTTTATCCGAAAAATTACTGTTTTTTCCTCGTATATATTTTATACAGATATAAATATCCCAATATTATATGGTGATAAACTGTAAGTGGAGACCCTGAAGATGAATGTAAAATTATTAGATTATTAATTTTAAAGTTGGCATTGGTCGTTTTTCAGCTTTATTTGAGGGAGAAGTTTGCTCATCTTTATCCTAAAAATTACTGTTTTCTTCGTACATATTTTATAGAGATATACCTATCCCACTTTTATATGGTAATAAAGTGTAAGTAAGGACCCTGTAGACTAATATAAAATTTTTAGATTATTAATTTCAAAGTTGGCAATTTTCCTTCTTTTAGCTTCATTTGAGAGAATGTTTTGCTCATCTTTACCCGAAAAATTAGTGTTCGTTCCTCGTACATATTTTATAGAGATATATATCCCACTCTTATATGGTAATAAACTGTAAGTGGGCACCCTGTAGATGAATATAAAATTATTAGATTATTAATTTTAAAGTTGGCAATTTTCCTTTTTTTAGATTCAATTGAGGGAATATTTTGCTCATCTTTCTCCGAAAAATTAATGTTCTTTTCTCGTACATATTTTATACAGTTATATATAGCCCACTTTTATGTGGTGATAAACTGTAAGTTGGGGCCCTGTACATGAATGTAAAATTATTAGATTTTTAATTTTAAAGTTGGCACTGGTCGTTTTTCAGCTTTATTTGAGGGAATATTTTCCTCATCTTTATCCGAAAAATTAGTGTTCTCTCTCGTACACATTTTATAGAGATATACCTATCCCACTTTTATATGGTGATAAACTGTAAGTTGGGACCCTGTAGATGAATTTAAAATTATTAGATTATTAGTTTTAAAGTTGGCAATTTTCCTTTTTTTAGCTTCATTTGATTGAATATTTTGCTCATTTTTAACCGAGAAATTAGTTTTTTTCCTCGTACATATTCTAAAGAGATATACCTATCCCACTTTTATATGGTAATAAAGTGTAAGTGAAGTCCCTGTAGGTGAATATAAAATTATTAGATTAATTATTTTAACCCCTATTTTTTTCCTAAATTTTTTCGTATTGTTTTGTCGTGGGGTCTTACAGTCCCCAATATCGTAGACTGTATCTATATTAAAATTACAACTAACAATTTAATATTACAATTTATAATGACCATTTTAGACTGTATCTATATTGAGAATGACTACTAACAATTTACTATTACAATTTACAATCACAACTAACTTAACCTTACCTAATATCGTAGATTGTATCTATATTAAAACTCACGACTAACAATTTACTGTTACCATTTACAATGACCACTAACCTAACCTAACCTAACAATTTATTATTTCGCTTAATAATTATTTAAAAAGCAAATCTTCTTCTGTTTTACAATTTAATCTTTATTAATGCTCAAAATACAATTTCACATTTGGTACATTTCAACCTATTTCTCATTATTACAAGATAACTAAGTTTTTTCACGTTTATTTACATGTTGCAACAAATAACTGCTTGGTGCTCTGCACAAAAATGTTTGTTGCATTTTTCACAAACTAGTCCATTTTTCTGTCCCTCTTTCTATCACAAAGATGACAACGCTTTCCTCTGTTTGCAGATGACGCTGAAATTGTTATAGTCCTTTCAGTTTTGGAGATTCCAAAGTGTTTCATTGCTTCAGTCACTGATTTTGGTAACCGTGCTGACATCTCGCATTTTCGCTGCATGTGAGGCTTTACCATGTCCTTGACAAGTCTGGTTAAAAATTTACGCCTCGCATCGAGTTTATTGCATAAATCTGGATTTTGAATTTTGAAAATTGTAGATGCATTCAGCGCAGAAGCATCTACCATATTGAAGAACACAACTAATGTCCACCTTCTTGTTTGCCGTTTTCTTGTGAATTCTCTCACCATTTGGTCAAATTTATCCACCGCCCCATTGGCCTTGTTATATCTGGCTATTTCTTACCTGTGTCAGATACAGCGGTATCATGATGCCGTATGCTGAGTAAAATTACATCTTTGCTTCTCTTAGGTGCATCACTTACGATCGTTAGGTCTCCGTTGAATCCGAAGACAGATGTCAATGGACTACGAGATTTACTAGGTTGCATAATGTCCGGGATTTCACGTTTGTTCTTCTTCATCATTTCAACGAGATTGAGATTCTGAGTTAGCAGGCACTGAGCAAGTTCAACACTTGTAAAATAATTTTCCATAGTAATGTTCCTTCCACTTTTGAACAAATGTTTTGTAAGTTTCAACACAAGGTTCTGAGCAGAAGAACAAATTATTTCATCCGAAAAGTTAATTGTTTGGAAAACCAATTAGGCATACACTACACTACAATGATTGCTTACAGGGAGAGATGAAAACAGCGGTTACACTGGCAAATGAAGAAATTCTTAACTTTTTCGTCTCAGATTGGAAGAAATTGAGATCAACTAAGGTCTGTTATACATGACCAAACTTTCTGTTTACTTTGCATGTATCAAATTCTGGTTGCGCGTATTCCTAATTCGATCAAATAAATTCACCAGTGGATGGAAGGTATATTCATTTGTAGATAACAGTCCCATCTTCTAGATTGTCAATAATAAATTTGCAAGTCACACAAATTTACGTCACTCCGCAATTTTCCAGTGATAATGTAGAGTGTAGGACTGTGCTACCTACAAATGATTATACTTTGGATTTACCGGTGAAGATATCTAACTTGCCTAACTGAGGTAGGGCCACTTGGTCGATTTGGAGATAAACTAACCCACATAAATACGCTGAAAGATACAAAAGTTCTCCCATCAGCCCTATTTGGAAACATTCTGTGATTATTAGAGTAAAAGAAAAGTTAAAATCACAAATTTATAAATTGTCTTTTCCTATTACTTTCCCCCTTGCAACAGACAATTCGCTCTAGTACCTTAGCACCATCAACCAGTGACGGATCTAGGGGGTAAAATTGGGGGGTGACACGATTCCAGTCTATGATAGGTATATCATGAGTTTACGCAAACCATTTTAATTTTAAAAAATATATATAAATAGTAGCTTCAATTGTTTTTGACGTTCAAAAATTTGAAGAGGCCTGGGCCACCCAGCCCCGGCTAGATCCGCCACTGTCATCAACAAACAAGTACGAACTATTTTGTAATCATTTTACATTAGGTTAATTGTCAGAAAGTCTCAGTAATATATTTTAAAATTTCTTCATAACTATTAGCAAACTGACTCCCAGTTGGGGTCACACAGACCCCACGACAGAAAAAGCAGGTTTGTTTACAAATAAGTCGATAATTATAGCTTAGGCGAAATAAATTTTGCTATAGTCATAAAATATACTGTAAAATTGAATTTCTGAAGATGTCAGAAACGTACTGTGTTTTAACTATCAAAATAAGAAAATAATCGAGCCGTATGATTCTTTGGGGTCTGTGAGACCCCACGACATAAAACTGGGGTTAAAGTTGGCATTTTTCCTTTTTTTAGCATCATTTGAGGGAATACTTTGCTCATCTTTATCGGAAAAATTGGTGTTCTTTCCTCGTACATATTTCATAGAGATATACCTTGTCACTCTTATATGGTTATAAAGTGTAAGTGGCGACCCTCTAGTTGAATATAAAATTATTAGATTATTAATTTTTTAAGTTGTCACTGGTCGTTTTCAGCTTCATTTCAGGGAATATTTTGCACATCTTTATCCGAAAAATTAGTGTTCTATTCTCGTACATATTTTATAGAGATATACCTATCTCACTTTTATATGATGCTAAACTGTAAGTGGAGACTCTCTAGATGATATAAAATTATTAGATTATTAATTTTAAAGTTGGCAATTATCCTTTTTTTAGCTTGATTTGAGGGAATACTTTGCTCATCTTTATACGAAAAATTAGTGTTCTTTCCCCGTACATATTTTATAGAGAAATATATAGCCCACCTTTATATGGTAATACACTGTAAGTGGGAACCCTGTATATGAATATAAAAATATTAGATTATTAATTTCAAAGTTGGCTCTGGTCGTTCTTCAGCTTTATTTGAGGGAATATATTGCTCATCTTTATCCGAAAAATTAGTGCTTTTTCCTCGTACATATTTTATAGTGATATATATAGCCCACTTTTATATGTGATAAAGGGTAAGTGGGGACTCTGTAGATGAAATTAAAATTATTAGATTATTACTTTTAAACTTGGCAATTTTCCTTTTTTAGCTTCATTTGAGGGAATATTTTGCTCATGTTTATCCGAAAATTAGTGTTTTTTCCTCGACCATATATTATAGAGATATACCTATCACACTTTTATATGGTGATAAAGTGTAAGTGGGGACCCTGTAGACGAATATAAAATTATTAGATTATTACATTTAAAGTTGGAATTTTCCTTTTTTCAGCTCGATTTGAGGGAATATTTTGCTCATCTTTATCCGAGAAATTAGTGTTCTCTCCCCGTATATATTTTATACAGAAATATATAGCCCACCTTTATATGGTAATACACTGTAAGTGGGAACCATGTAGATGAATATAAAAATATTAGATTATTAATTTTAAAGTCGGCACTGGTCGTTTTTCAGATTTATTTGAGGGAATATATTGCTCATCTTTATCCGAAAAATTAGTGCTTTTTCCTCGTACATATTTTATAGTGATATATATAGCCCACTTTCATATGGTGATAAACTGTAAGTGGAGACACTCTAGATGAACGTAAAATTATTAGATTATGAATTTTAAAGTTGGCAATTTTCCTTTTTTAGCTTCATTTGAGGGAATATTTTGCTAATCTTTAACCGAAAAATTAGTGTTCTTTTCCCGTACATATTTTATAGAGATGTATATAGCCCACTTTTATATGGTGATAAAGTGTAAGAAGGGCCCTGTAAATGAATATAAAATTATTAATTTTTAAAGTTGGCACTGATCGTTTTTGAGCTTCATTTGAGGGAATATTTTGCTCATCTTTACCCGAAAAATTACTGTTTTTTCCTCGTACATATTCTATAAGGATATACCTATCCCACTTTTATATGGTGATAAAGTGCAAGTGGTGACCCTTTAGATGATTATAAAATTATTAGATTATTAATTTCAAAGTATGCACTTCTCGTTTTTTTTGCTTCATTTGAGGGTATATTTTGCTCATCTTTATCCGAAAAACTAGTGTTTTTTCCTCGTACATATTCTATAGGGATATACCTATCCCACTTTTATCTAGGCGATAAGGTGTAAGTGGGGACACTCTAAATGAACATAAAATTATTATATTATTAATTTTAAAGTTGGCAATTTTCCTTTTTTTTAGCTACATTTGAGGGAATATTTTGCTCATTTTTAACCGAAAAATTAGTTTTTTTTGCTCGTACATATTCTAAAGAGATATACCTATTCCACTTTTATATGGTAATAAAGTGTAAGTGAAGTCCCTGTAGCTGAATATAAAATTATTAGATTAATTATTTTAAAGTTGGTATTTTTCTTTTTTTTAGCTTTATTTGAGGGAATATTTTCCTCATGTTTATCCGAAAAATTAGTGTTCTTTCCTCGATATATTTTATAGAGATATACCTATCCCAATTTCATATGGTGATAAACTGTAAGTGGAGACGATGTAGATGAATATAAAATTATTAGATTAGTAATTTTAAACTTGGCACTGGTCGTTTTCCAGCTCCATTTGAGGGTATATTTTGCTCATCTTTATCCGAAAAATTAGTGTTCTTTCCTCGTAATATTTTGTAGAGATATACATATCCCACTTATATGGTGATAAGCTGTAACTGGGGACCCTGTAGATGAATGTAAAATTATTAGATTATTAATTTTTAAAGTTGGCACTCGTCGTATTTCAGCTTTATTAGAGGGAATATTTTGCTCATCTTTATCGGAAAAATTGGTGTTCTTTCCTCGTACATATTTTATACAGATATACCTTGTCACTTTTATATGGTTATAAAGTGTAAGTGGCGACCCTGTAGATGAATATAAAATTATTAGATTATTAATTTTTTAGGTTGGCACTGGTCGTATTTCAGCTTTATTTCAGGGAATATTTTGCTCATCTTTATCCGGAAAATTAGTGTTCTTTTCTCGTACATATTTTATAGAGATATACCTATCCCACTTTTATATGATGCTAAACTGTAAGTGGAGACTCTATAGATGATATAAAATTATTAGATTATTAATTTTAAAGTTGGCAATTTTCCTCTTTTTAGCTTGATTTGAGGGAATATTTTGCTCATTTTTATCCGAAAAATTAGTGTTCTTCCCCTTACACATTTTATAGAGAAATATATAGCCCCTCTTTATATGGTAATACATTGTAAGTGGGAACCCTGTAGATGAATATAAAAATATTAGATTATTAATTTTAAAGTTAGCACTGGTTGTTTTTCAGCTTTATTTGAGGGATATATATCTCATCTTTATCCGAAAAATTAGTGTTTTTTTTTCGTACATATTTTATAGTGATATATATAGCCCACTTTTATATGGGGATAAAGTGTAAGGGGGGCCCTTTAGATGAATATAAAATTATTAATTTTTAAAGTTGGCACTGGTCGTTTTTCAGGTTCATTTGAGGGAATATTTTGCTCATCTTTACCCGAAAAATCAGTGTTTTTTCCTTGTACATATTGTATAGGGATATACCTATCCCACTTTTATATGGTGATAAAGTGCAAGTGGTGACCCTTTAGAAGACTATAAATTATTAGATTATTAATTTCAAATTATGCATTTCTCGTTTTTGCTTCATTTGGGGGTATATAGTGCTCGTCTCTATCCGAAAAATTGGTGTTCTTTCCTCGAATATATTTTATAGAGATATAATATCCAACTTTAATATGGTGATAAACTGTAAGTAGGGACCCTGTAGATGAATGTAAAATTATTAGATTATTAATTTTAAAGTTGGCACTGGTCGTTTTTCAGCTTTATTTGAGGGAATATTTTGCTTACCTTTATCCGCAAAAATAATGTTCCTTCCTCGTACATATTTTATAGAGATATGAACAGCCCACTTTCATATGGTGATCAACTGTAAGTGGAGATTCTGTAAATGATATAAAATTATTAGATTATTAATTTCAAAGTTGGCAATTTTCCTTTTTAGCTTGATTTGAGGGAATATTTTGCTCATCTTTATCCGAAAAATTAGTGTTCTTTCCCAGTACATATTTTATATAGAAATATATAGCCCACCTTATATGGTAATACACTGTAAGAGGGAACCCTGTAGATGAATATAAAAATATTAGATTATTAATTTTAAAGTTGGCACTGGTCGTTTTTCAGCTTTATTTGAGGGAATATATTGCTCATCTTTATCCGAAAAATTAGTGCTTTTTCCTCGTACATGTTTTATAGTGATATATATAGCCCACTTTTATATGGTGATAAAGTGTAAGTGGGGACTCTGTAGATGAATATAAAATTATTAGATTATTACTTTTAAAGTTGGCAATTTTCCTTTTTTTAGCTTTATTTTAGGGAATATTTTGCTCATGTTTATCCGAAAAATTAGTGTTTTTTGTTCGTACATATTTTATAGAGATATATATAGCCCACTTTAATATGATGATAAAGTGTAAGTGGGGACTCTGTAGATGAATATAAAATTATTAGATTATTAATTTTAAAGTTGGCAACTTTCCTTTTTTTAACTTCATTTGAAGGAATATTTTGCTAATCTTTATCCTAAAAATTGGTGTTTTTCCCCGTACATATTTTATAGAGAAATATATAGCCCACCTTTATATGGTAATACACTGTAAGTTGGGACCCCGCAGATCAATATGAAATTATTAGATTATTAATTTTGAAGTTGGCACTGGTCGTTTTTCAGTTTTATTTGAGGGAAAATTTGCTCATCTTTATCCGAAAAATTAGTGTTCTTTTCTCGTACATATTTTTTAGAGATATACCTACCCCACTTTTATATGGTGATAAACTGTAAGTTGGGACCCTGCAGATCAATGTAAAATTATTAGATTATAATTTTAAAGTTGGCACTGGTCGTTTTTCAGCTTTATTTGAGGGAATATTTATCTAATTTTTGTCCGAAAAATTAGTGTTCTTTCCTCGTACATATTTTATAGAGATATATATAGCCCACTTTAATATGATGGTAAAGTGTAAGTGGGGACTCTGTAGATGAATATAAAATTATTAGATTATTAATTTTAAAGTTGGCAATTTTCCTTTTTTAAGCATCATTTGAGGGAATATTTTGCTCATCTTTATCCGAAAAATTAGTGTTCTTTCCCCGTACATATTTTATAGAGAAATATATATCCCACCTTTATATGGTAATACTTTGTAAGTGGGAACCCTGTAGATGAATATAAAAATATTAGATTATTAACTTTAAGTTGGCACTCGTCGTATTTCAGCTTTATTAGAGGGAATATTTTGCTCATCTTTATCGGAAAAATTGGTGTTCTTTCCTCGTACATATTTTATAGAGATATACATATCCCACTTTTATATCGTGATAAAGTGTAAGGGGGGACCCTGTAGATGAATATAAAATTATTAGATTATTAATTTTTAAAGTTGGCATTTTTTTACCTTCATTTGAGGCAATATTTTGCTCATCTTTATCCGAAAAATTAGTGTTCTTTCCCAGTACATTTTTATATAGAAATATATAGCCCACCTTTATATGGTAATACACTGTAAGAGGGAACCCTGTAGATGAATATAAAAATATTAGATTATTAATTTTAAAGTCGGCACTGGTCATTTTTCAGCTTTATTTGAGCGAATATATTGCTCATCTTTATCCGAAAAATTAGTGCTTTTTCCTCGTACATGTTTTATAGTGATATATATAGCCCACTTTTATATGGTGATAAGTGTAAGTGGGACTCTGTAGATGAATATAAAATTATTAGATTATTACTTTTAACGTTGGCAATTTTCCTTTTTTAGCTTTATTTTAGGGAATATTTTGCTCATGTTTATCCGAAAAATTAGTGTTTTTTTTCGTACATATTTTATAGAGATATACCTATCCCACTTTTATATGGTAATACACTGTAAATCGGGACCCTGTAGATGAATGTAAAATAACTAGATTATTAATTTTAAATTTGGCACTGGTCGTTTTTCGTTTTTATTTGAGGGAATATTTATCTCATTTTTCTCCAAAAAATTAGTGTGCTTTCCTTGTACATATTTTATAGAGATATATATAGCCCACTTCAATATGATGATAAAGTGTAAGTGGGGACTCTGTAGATGAATATAAAATTATTAGATTATTAATTTAAAGTTGGCAATTTTCCTTTTTTTAGCTTCATATGAAGGAATATTTTGCTAATCTTTATCCTAAAAATTGGTGTTCTTTCCTCGAATATATTTTATAGAGATATACATATCCAACTTTCGTATGGTGATAAAGTGTAAGTAGGGACACTGTAGATGAGTATGAAATTATTAGATTATTAGTTTTAAAGTTGGCCGTTTTCCTTTTTTAATTTCATTTGAGGCAATATTTTGCTCATCTTTATCCGAAAAATTAGTGTTCTTTCCCCGTACATATTTTATAGAGAAATATATAGCACACCTTTATATGGTAATACCCTGTAAGTTGGGACCCCGCAGATCAATATGAAATTATTAGATTATTAATTTTAAACTTCTCACTGGTCGTTTTTCAGTTTTATTTGAGGAAAAATTTTGCTCATCTTTATCCGAAAAATTAGTGTTCTTTTCTCGTACATATTTTATAGAGATATACCTACCCCACTTTTATATCGTGATAAACTGTTAGTTGGGACCCTGTAGATCAATGTAAAATTATTAGATTATTAATTTGAAAGTTGGCACTGGTCGTTTTTCAGTTTTATTTGAGGGAAAATTTTGCTTATCTTTATCCGAAAAATTAGTATTCTTTCTTCGTACATATTTTATAGAGATATACATATCCAACTATCATATGGTGATAAACTGTAAGTGGGGACCCTGTGGATGAATATAAAATTATTAGATTATTAGTTTTAAAGTTGGCAATTTTCCTATTTACCTTCATTTGAGGGAATATTTTGCTCATCTTTATCCGAAAAATTACTGCTTTTTCCTCGTTCATATTTTATAGTGATATATATAGCCCACTTTCATATGGTGATAAACTGTAAGTGGAGACCCTGTAGATGAATGTAAAATTAATAGATTATTACTTTTAAAGTTGGCACTGGTCCTTTTTAAGTTTTTTTAGGGAAAATTTTGCTCATCTTTATCCGAAAAATTAGTGTCCTTTCCTCGTACATATTTTGATAGAGATATACATATCACACTTTTATATGGTGATAAAGTGTAAGTGGGGACCCTGTAGATGAATATAAAATTATTAGATTACTAATTTTAAAGTTGGCATTTTTTTACCTTCATTTGAGGCAATATTTTGCTCATCTTTAACCGAAAAATTAGTGTTCTTTCCCCGTTCATATTTTATAGAAAAATATATATCCCACCTTTATATTGTCATGCGCTGTAAGTGGGAACCCAGTGGATGAATGTAAAGTTATTCGGTTATTAATTCTAAAGTTGGCACTGGTCGGTTTTCAGTTTCATTTAAGCAAATATTTTGCTCACTTTTATCCGCAAAAATAATGTTCTTTAATCGTACATATTTTATAGAGATATGAACAGCCCACTTTCATATGGTGATAAACTGTAAGTGGAGACTCTGTAGATGATATAAAATTATTAGATTATTAATCTTAAAGTTGGCAATTTTTCTTTTTTTTAGCTTGAGTTGAAGGAATATTTTGCTCATCTTTATCCGAAAACTTAGTGTTCTTTCCCAGTACATATTTTATACAGAAATATATAGTCCACCTTTATATGGTAATACACTGTAAGTGGGAACCCTGTAGATGAATACAAAAATATTAAATTTTTAATTTTAAAGTTGGCACTGGTGGTCTTTCATTTTTATTTGAGGGAATATTTATCTCATTTTTCTCCGAAAAATTAGTGTTCTTTCCTAGTACATATTTTATAGAGATATATATAGCCCACTTTAATATGATGATAAAGTGTAAATGGGGACTCTTTAGATGAATATAAAATTATTAGATTATTAATTTCAAAGTTGGCAATTTTCCTTTTTTGAGCTTCATTTGAAGGAATATTTTGCTAATCTTTATCCGAAAAATTGGTGTTCTTTCCTCGAATATATTTTATAGAGATATACATATCCTACTTTCATATGGTGATAAAGTGTAAGTGGGGACCCTGTAGATGAATATGAAATTATTAGATTATTAGTTTTAAAGTTGGCCATTTTCCTTTTTTATTTTCATTTGAGGCAATATTTTGCTCATCTTTATCCGAAAAATTAGTGTTCTTTCCCCGTACATATTTTAAAGAGAAATATATAGCCCACCTTTATATGGTAATACACTGTAAGTTGGGACTCCTCAGATCAATATGAAATTATTAGATTATTAATTTTAACGTTGACACTGGTCATTTTTCAGTTTTATTTGAGGGAAAATTTTGCTCATCTTTATCCGAAAAATAAGTGTTCTTTCCTCGTACATATTTTATAAAGATATACCTACCCCACTTTTATATCGTGATAAACTGTAGGTTGGTACCCTGCAGATCAATGTAAAATTATTAGATTATTAATTTGAAAGTTGGCACTGGTCGTTTTTCAGTTTTATTTGAGGGAAAATTTTGCTCATCTTTATCCGAAAAATTAGTGTCCTTTCCTCGTACATATTTTGTAGAGATATACATATCCCACTTTTATATGGTGATAAAGTGTAAGTGGGGACCCTGTAGATGAATATAAAATTATTAGATTATTAATTTTAAAGTTGGCATTTTTTTACCTTCATTTGAGGCAATATTTTGCTCATCTTTAACCGAAAAATTAGTGTTCTTTCCCCGTTCATATTTTATAGAGAAATATATATCCCACCTTTATATTGTGATGCGCTGTAAGTGGGAACACAGTGGATGAATGTAAGGTTATTCGGTTATTAATTCTAAAGTTGGCACTGGTCGGTTTTCAGTTTCATTTAAGCGAATATTTTGCTCACCTTTATCCGCAAAAATAATGTTCTTTCCTCGTACATATTTCATAGAGATATGAACAGCCCACTTTCATATGGCGATAAACTGTAAGTGGAGACTCTGTAGATGATATAAAATTATTATATTATTAATTTTAAAGTTGGCAATTTTCCTTTTTTTAGCTTGATTAGAGGGAATATTTTGCTCATCTTTATCCGAAAAATTAGTGTTCTTTCCCAGTACATATTTTATAGAGAAATATATAGCCCACCTTTATATGGTAATACACTGTAAGTGGGAACCCTGTAGATGAATATAAAAATATTAGATTATTAATTTTAAAGTTGGCACTGGTCGTTTTTCAGCTTTATTTGAGGAAATATATTGCTCATATTTTTCCGAAAAATTAGTGCTTTTTCCTCGTACATGTTTTATAGTGATATATATAGCCCACTTTTATATGGTGATAAAGTGTAAGTGGGGACTCTTTAGATGAATATAAAATTATTAAATTATTACTTTTAAAGTTACCAATTTTCCTTTTTTAGCTTCATTTTAGGGAATATTTGCTAATGTTTATCCGAAAAATTAGTGTTTTTTCCTCGAACATATTTTATAGAGATATACCTATCCCCCTTTTATATGGTGATACACTGTAAATCGGGACACTAGATGAATGTAAAATTATTAGATTATTAATTTTAAAGTTGGCACTGGTCGTTTTTCATTTTTATTTGAAGGAATATTTATCTCATTTTTCTCCGAAAAATTATTGTTCTTTCCTTGTAGATATTTTATAGAGATATATATAGCCCACTTTAATATGATGATAAAGTGTAAGTGGGGACTCTGTAGATGAATATAAAATTATTAGATTATTAATTTTAAAGTTGGCAATTTTCCTTTCTTTAGCTTCATTTGAAGGAATATTTTGCTAATCTTTATCCGAAAAATTGGTGTTTTTTCCTCGAATATATTTTATACAGATATACATATCCAACTTTCATATGGTGATAAAGTGTAAGTGGGGACCCTGTAGATGAATATGAAATATTAGATTATTAGTTTTAAAGTTGGCCATTTTCCTTTTTTACCCTCATTTGAGGCAATATTTTGCCCATCTTTATCCGAAAAATTAGTGTTCTTTCCCCGTACATATTTTATAGAGAAATATATAGCCCACCTTTATATGGTAATACACTGTAAGTTGGGACTCCTCAGATCAATATGAAATTATTAGATTATTAATTTTAAAGTTGACACTGGTCGTTTTTCAGTTTTATTTGAGGGAAAATTTTGCTCATCTTTATCCGAAAAATTAGTGTTCTTTTCTCGTACATATTTTATAGAGATATACCTACCCCACTTTTATATCGTGATAAACTGTAGGTTGGGACCCTGCAGATCAATGTAAAATTATTAGATTATTAATTTGAAAGTTGGCACTGGTCGTTTTTCAGTTTTATTTGAGGGAAAATTTTACTTATCTTTATCCGAAAAATTAGTATTCTTTCCTCGTACATATTTTATAGAGATATACATATCCAACTATCATATGGTGATAAACGGTGAGTGGGGACCCTTTGGATGGATATGAAATTATTAGATTATTAGTTTTAAAGTTGGCAATTTTCCTATTTATTTTCATTTAAGGGAATATTTTGCTCATCTTTATCCGAAAAATTAGTGTTCTTTCCTCGTACATATTTTATAGACATATACCTATCAACTTTTATATGGTGATAAACTGTAAGTAGGGACCCTGTACATGAATGTAAAATTATTAGATTATTAATTTTAAAGTTGGCACTGGTCGTTTTTCAGCTTTATTTGAGGGAATATTTATCTCATTTTTGTCCGAAAAATTAGTGTTCTTTCTACGTACATATTTTATAGAGATATATATAGCCCACTTTAATATGATGATAAAGTGCAAGTGGGGACTCTGTAGATGAATATAAAAGTATTAGATTATTAATTTTAAAGTTGGCAATTTTCCTTTTTTAAGCTTGATTTGCGGGAATATTTTGCTCATCTTTATCCGAAAAATTAGTGTTCTTTCCCCGTACATATTTTATAGAGAAATATATATCCCGCCTTTATATGGTAATACACTGTAAGTGGGAACCCTGTAGATGAATATAAAAATATTAGATTATTAATTTTAAAGTTGGCACTGGTCGTTTTTCAGCTTTTTGAGGGAATATATTGCTCATCTTTATCAGAAAAATTAGTGCTTTTTCCTCGTACATATTATATAGTGATATATATAGCCCACTTTCATATGGTGATAAACTGTAAGTGGAGACCCTGTAGATGAATGTAAAATTGTTAGATTATTACTTTTAAAGTTGGCACTGGTCGTTTTTCAGTTTTATTTGAGGGAAAATTTTGCTCATCTTTATCCGAAAAATTAGTGTCCTTTCCTCGTACATATTTTATAGAGATATACATATCCCACTTTTATATGGTGATAAAGTGTAAGTGGGGACCCTGTAGATGAATATAAAATTATTAGATTATTAATTTTAAATTTGGCATTTTTTTACCTTCATTTGAGGCAATATTTTGCTCACCTTTAACCGAAAAATTAGTGTTCTTTCCCCGTTCATATTTTATAGAGAAATTTATATCCCACCTTTATATTGTAATGCGCTGTAAGTGGGAACCCAGTGGATGAATGTAAAGTTATTCGGTTATTAATTCTAAAGTTGGCACTGGTCGATTTTCAGTTTCATTTAAGCGAATATTTTGCTCACCTTTATCCGCAAAAATAATGTTCTTTCCTCGTACATATTTTATAGAGATATGAACAGCCCACTTTCATATGGTGAGAAACTGTAAGTGGAGACTCTGAAGATTTTATAAAATTATTAGATTATTAATTTTAAAGTTGGCAATTTTCCTTTTTTTAGCTTGATTTGAGGGAATATTTTGCTCATCTTTATCCGAAAAGTTAGTGTTCTTTCCCAGTACATATTTTATAGAGAAATATATAGCCCACCTTTATATGGTAATACACTGTAGGTGGGAACCCTGTAGATGAATATAAAAATATTAGATTATTAATTTTAAAGTTGGCACTGGCCGTTTTTCAGCTTTATTTGAGGGAATATATTGCTCATCTTCATTCGAAAAATTAGAGCTTTTTCCTCGTATATGTTTTATAGTGATATATATAGCCCACTTTTATATGGTGATAAAGTGCAAGTGGGGACTCTGTAGATGAATATAAAATTATTAGATTATTACTTTTAAAGTTGGCAATTTTCCTTTTTTAGCTTCTTTTTAGGGAGTATTTTGCTCATGTTTATCCTAAAAATTAGTGTTTTTTCCTCGTACATATTTTATAGAGATATACCTATCCCACTTTTATATGGTGATACACTGCCAATCGGGACCCTGTAGATGAATGTAAAATTATTAGATTATTAATTTTAAAGTTGGCACTGGTCGTTTTTTATTTTTATTTGAGGGAATATTTATCTCTTTTTTCTCCGAAAAATTAGTGTTTTTCCTCGAATATATTTTATAGAGATATACATATCCAACTTTCATATGGTGATAAAGTGTAAGTGGGGACACTGTAGATGAATACGAAATTATTAGATTATTAGTTTTAAAGTTGGCCATTTCCCTTTTTTACCTTCATTTGAGGCAATATTTTGCTCATCTTTATCCGAAAAATTAGTGTTCTTTCTCCGTACATATTTTATAGAGAAATATATAGCCCACCTTTATATGGTAATACACTGTAAGTTGGGACCCCGCAGATCAATATGAAATTATTATATTATTATCTTTAAAGTTGGCACTGGTCGTTTTTCACTTTTATTTGAGGGAAAATTTTGCTCATCTTTATCCGAAAAATTAGTGTTCTTTTCTCGTACATATTTTATAGAGATATACCTACCCCACTTATATATGGTGATAAACTGTAAGTTGGGACCCTGCAGATCAATGTAAAATTATTAGATTATTAATTTGGAAGTTGGCACTGGTCGTTTTTCAGTTTTTTTAGGGAAAATTTTGCTCATCTTTATCCGAAAAATTAGTATTCTTTCCTCGTACATATTTTATAGAAATATACATATCCAACTATCATATGGTGATAAACTGTAAGTGGGGACCCTGGGGATGAATATGAAATTATTAGATTATTAGTTTTAAAGTTGGCAATTTTCCTATTTACCTTCATTTGAGGGAATATTTTGCTCATCTTTATCCGAAAAATTAGTGTTCTTTCCTCGTACATATTTTATAGAGATATACCTATCCCACTTCTATATGGTGATAAACTGTAAGTGGGGACCCTGTAGATGAATGCAAAATTATTAGATTATTAATTTTAAAGTTGGCACGGGTCATTTTTCAGCTTTATTTGAGGGAATATTTATCTCATTTTTTTCCGAAAAATTAGTGTTCTTTCCTCGTACATATTTTATAGAGATATATATAGCCCACTTTAATATGATGATAAAGTGTAAGTGGTGACTCTGTAGATGAATATAAAATTATTAGATTATTAATTTTAAAGTTGGCAATTTTCCTTTTTTAAGCTTGATTTGAGGGAATATTTTGCTCATCTTTATCCGAAAAATTAGTGTTCTTTCCCCGTACATATTTTATAGAGAAATATATATCCCACCTTTATATGGTAATACACTGTAAGTGTGAACCCTGTAGATGAATATAAAAATATTAGATTATTAATTTTAAAGTTGGCACTGGTCGTTTTTCAGCTTTATTTGAGGGAATATATTGCTCATCTTTATCCGAAAAATTAGTGCTTTCTCCTCGTTCATATTTTATAGTGATATATATAGCCCACTTTCCTATGGTGACAAACTGTAAGTGGAGACCCTGTAGATGAATGTAAAATTATTAGATTATTACTTTTAAAGTTGGCAATTTTCCTTTATTAGCTTCATTTTACGGAATATTTTGCTCATGTTTTTCCGAAAAATTAGTGTTTTTTCCTCGAACATATTTTATAGAGATATACCTATCCCACTTTTATATTGTGATACACTGTAAATCGGGACCCTGTAGATGAATGTAAAATTAATAGATTATTAATTTTAAAGTTGGCACTGGTCGTTTTTCATTTTTATTTGAGGGAATATTTATCTCATTTTTCTCCGAAAAATTAGTGTTCTTTCCTTGTACATATTTTATAGAGATATATATAGCCCACTTTAATATGATGATAAAGTGTAAATGGGGACCCTGTAGATGATTATAAAATTATTAGATTATTAACTTTAAAGTTGGCAATTTTCCTTTTTTTAGCTTCTTTTGAAGGAATATTTTGCTAATCTTTATCCGAAAAATTGGTGTTCTTTCTTCGAATATATTTTATAGAGATATACATATCCTACTTTCATATGGTGATAAAGTGTAAGCGGGGACCCTGTAGATGAATATGAAATTATTAGATTATTAGTTTTAAAGTTGGCCATTTCCCTTTTTTACCTTCATTTGAGGCAATATTTTGCTCATCTTTATCCGAAAAATTAGTGTTCTTTCCCCGTACATATTTTATAGAGAAATATATATCCCACCTTTATATGGTAATACACTGTAAGTGGGAACCCTGTAGATGAAAGAAAATATTAGATTATTAATTTTAAAGTTGGCACTGGTCGTTTTTCAGCTTTATTTGAGGGAATATATTGCTCATCTTTATCCGAAAAATTACTGCTTTTTCCTCGTTCATATTTTATAGTGATATATATAGCCCACTTTCATATGGTGATAAACTGTAAGTGGAGACCCTGTAGATGAATGTAAAATTAATAGATTATTACTTTTAAAGTTGGCACTGGTCGTTTTTCAGTTTCTTTGAGGGAAAATTTTGCTCATCTTTATCCGAAAAATTAGTGTCCTTTACTCGTACATATTTAGATAGAGATATACATATCCCACTTTTATATGGAGATAAAGTGTAAGTGGGGACCCTGTAGATGAATATAAAATTATTAGATTATTAATTTTAAAGTTGGCATTTTTTTACCTTCATTTGAGGCAATATTTTGCTCATCTTTAACCGAAAAATTAGTGTTCTTTCCCCGTTCATATTTTATAGAGAAATATATATATCACCTTTATATTGTCATGCGCTGTAACTGGGAACCCAGTGGATGAATGTAAAGTTATTCGGTTATTAATTCTAAAGTTGGCACTGGTCGGTTTTCAGTTTCATTTAAGCGAATATTTTGCTCACTTTTATCCGCAAAAATAATGTTCTTTAATCGTACATATTTTATAGAGATATGAACAGCCCACTTTCATATGGTGATAAACTGTAAGTGGAGACTCTGTAGATGATATAAAATTATTAGATTATTAATTTTAAAGTTGGCAATTTTTCTTTTTTTAGCTTGATTTGAGGGAATATTTTGCTCATCTTTCTCCGAAAAATTAGTGTTCTTTCCCAGTACATATTTTATAGAGAAATATATAGTCCACCTTTATATGGTAATACACTGTAAGTGGGAGCCCTGTAGATGAATACAAAAATATTAAATTTTTAATTTTAAAGTCGGCACTGGTGGTTTTTCATTTTTATTTGAGGGAATATTTATCTCATTTTTCTCCGAAAAATTAGTGTTCTTTCCTCGAATATATTTTATAGAGATATACATATCCTACTTTCATATGGTGATAAAGTGTAAGTGGGGACCCTGTAGATGAATATGAAATTATTAGATTATTAGTTATAAAGTTGCCCATTTTACTTTTTTACTTTCATTTGAGGCAATATTTTGCTCATCTTTATCCGAAAAATTAGTGTT
The DNA here is from genome assembly GCF_964235325.1 of Thermobia domestica. Taxonomy (NCBI): domain Eukaryota; kingdom Metazoa; phylum Arthropoda; class Insecta; order Zygentoma; family Lepismatidae; genus Thermobia; species Thermobia domestica. The sequence goes on from NC_137456.1 coordinate 193,485,683, forward strand.
CTTTCCCCGTACATATTTTATAGAGAAATATATAGCCCACCTTTATATGGTAATACACTGTAAGTTGGGACCCCGCAGATCAATATAAAATTATTAGATTATTAGTTTTAAAGTTGGCACTGGTCGTTTTTCAGTTTTATTTGAGGGAAAATTTTGCTCATCTTTATCCGAAAAATTAGTTTTCTTTTCTCGTACATATTTTATAGTGATATACCTACCCCACTTTTATATGGTGATAAACTGTAAGTTGGGACCCTGCAGATCAATTTAAAATTTGGTCGTTTTTCACTTTTATTTGAGGGAAAATTTTGCTTATCTTTATCCGAAAACTTAATATTCTTTCCTCGTACATATTTTATACAGATATACATATCCAACTATCATAAGGTGATAAACTGTAAGTGGGGACCCTGTGGATGAATATGAAATTATTAGATTATTCGTATTAAAGTTGGCAATTTTCCTATTTACCTTCATTTGAGGGAATATTTTGCTAATCTTTATCCGAAAAATTAGTGTTCTATCCTCGTACATATTTTATAGAGATATACCTATCCCACTTTAATATGATGATAAAGTGTAAGTGGGGCTCTGTAGATGAATATAAAATTATTAGATTATTAATTTTAAGTTGGCAATTTTCCTTTTTTAAGCTTGATTTGAGGGAATATTTTGCTAATCTTTATCCGAAAAATTGGTGTTCTTTCCCCGTACATATTTTATAGTGAAATATATATCCCACCTTTATATGGTAATACACTGTAAGTGGGAACCTGTAGATGAATATAAAATTATTAGATTATTAATTTTAAAGTTGGCAATTTTCCTTTCTTTAGCTTCATTTGAAGGAATATTTTGCTAATCTTTATCCGAAAAATTGGTGTTCTTTCCTCGAATATATTTTATAGAGATATACATATCCAACTTTCATATGGTGATAAAGTGTAAGTGGGGACCCTGTAGATGAATATGAAATATTAGATTATTAGTTTTAAAGTTGGCCATTTTCCTTTTTTACCTTCATTTGAGGCAATATTTTGCTCATCTTTATCCGAAAAATTAGTGTTCTTTCCCCGTACATATTTTAAAGAGAAATATATAGCCCACCTTTATATGGTAATACACTGTAAGTTGGGACTCCTCAGATCAATATGAAATTATTAGATTATTAATTTTAAAGTTGACACTGGTCGTTTTTCAGTTTTATTTGAGGGAAAATTTTGCTCATCTTTATCCAAAAATTAGTGTTCTTTTCTCGTACATATTTTATAGAGATATACCTACCCCACTTTTATATCGTGATAAACTGTAGGTTGGTACCCTGCAGATCAATGTAAAATTATTAGATTATTAATTTGAAAGTTGGCACTGGTCGTTTTTCAGTTTTATTTGAGGGAAAATTTTGCTCATCTTTATCCGAAAAATTAGTGTCTTTTCCTCGTACATATTTTATAGAGATATACATACCCCACTTTTATATGGTGATAAAGTGTAAGTGGGGACCCTGTAGATAAATATAAAATTATTAGATTATTAATTTTAAAGTTGGCATTTTTTTACCATCATTTGAGGCAATATTTTGCTCATCTTTAACCGAAAAATTAGTGTTCTTTCCCCGTTCATATTTTATAGAGAAATATATATCCCACCTTTATATTTTGATGCGCTGTAAGTGGGAACCCAGTGGATGAATGTAAGGTTATTCGGTTATTAATTCTAAAGTTGGTACTGATCGGTTTTCAGTTTCATTTAAGCCAATATTTTGCTCACCTTTATCCGCAAAAATAATGTTCTTTCCTCGTACATATTTCATAGAGATATGAACAGCCCACTTTCACATGGTGATAAACTGTAAGTGGAGACTCTGTAGATGATATAAAATTATTAGATTATTAATTTTAAAGTTGGCAATTTTCCTTTTTTTAGCTTGATTTGAGGGAATATTTTGCTCATCTTTATCCGAAAAATTAGTGTTCTTTGCCAGTACATATTTTATAGAGAAATATATAGCCCACCTTTATATGGTAATACACTGTAAGTGGGAACCCTGTAGATGAATATAAAAATATTAGATTATTAATTTTAAAGTTGGCACTGGTCGTTTTTCAGCTTTATTTGAGGGAATATATTGCTCATCTTTATGCGAAAAATTAGTGCTTTTTCCTCGTACATGTTTTATAGTGATATATATAGCCCACTTTTATATGGTGATAAAGTGTAAGTGGGGACTCTGTAGAAGAATATAAAATTATTAGATTATTACTTTTAAAGTTAGCAATTTTCCTTTTTTAGCTTCATTTTAGGGAATATTTTGCTAATGTTTATCCGAAAAATTAGTGTTTTTTTCGCGAACATATTTTATAGAGATATACCTATCCCACTTTTATATGGTGATACACTGTAAATCGGGACACTGTAGAAGAATGTAAAATTATTAGATTATTAATTTTAAGGTTGGCACTGGTCGTTTTTCATTTTTATTTGAGGGAATATTTATCTCATTTTTCTCCCAAAAATTATTGTTCTTTCCTTGTACATATTTTATAGAGATATATATAGCCCACTTTAATATGATGATAAAGTGTAAGTGGGGACTCGGTAGATGAATATAAAATTATTAGATTATTAATTTTAAAGTTGGCAATTTTCCTTTTATTAGCTTCATTTGAAGGAATATTTTGCTAATCTTTATCCGAAAAATTGGTGTTCTTTCCTCGAATATATTTTATAGAGATATACATATCCAACCTTCATATGGTGATAAAGTGTAAGTAGGGACCCTGTAGATGAATATGAAATTATTAGATTATTAGTTTTAAAGTTGGCCATTTTCCTTTTCTACCTTCATTTGAGGCAATATTTTGCTCATCTTTATCCGAAAAATTAGTTTTCTTTCCCCGTACATATTTTATAGGGAAATATATAGCCCACCTTTATATTGTAATACACTGTAAGTTGGGATCCTGCAGACCAATGTAAAATTATTAGATTATTAATTTGAACGTTGGCACTGGTCGTTTTTGAGTTTTATTTGAGGGACAATTTTGCTTATCTTTATCCGAAAAATTAGTATTCTTTCCTCGTACATATTTTATAGAGATATACATTTCCAACTATCATATGGTGATAAACTGTAAGTGGGGACCCTGTGGATGAATATGAAATTATTAGATTATTAATTTTAAAGTTGGCAATTTTCCTTTTATTAGCTTCATTTGAAGGAATATTTTGCTAATCTTTATCCGAAAAATTGGTGTTCTTTCCTCGAATATATTTTATAGAGATATACATATCCCACTTTTATATGGTGATAAAGTGTAAGTGGGGACCCTGTAGATGAATATAAAATTATTAGATTATTAATTTTAAAGTTGGCATTTATTTTACCTTCATTTGAGGCAATATTAAGCTCATCTTTAACCGAAAAATTAGTGTTCTTTCCCCGTTCATATTTTATAGAGAAATTTATATCCCACCTTTATATTGTGATGCGCTGTAAGTGGGAACACAGTGGATGAATGTAAGGTTATTCGGTTATTAATTCTAAAGTTGGTACTGGTCGGTTTTCAGTTTCATTTAAGCCAATATTTTGCTCACCTTTATCCGCAAAAATAATTTTCTTTCCTCGTACATATTTCATAGAGATATGAACAGCCCACTTTCATATGGTGATAAATTGTAAGTGGAGACTCTGTAGATGATATAAAATTATTAGATTATTAATTTTAAAGTTGACAATTTTCCTTTTTTTAGCTTGATTTGAGGGAATACTTTGCTCATCTTTATCCGAAAAATTAGTGTTCTTTCCCAGTACATATTTTATAGAGAAATATATAGCCTACCTTTATATGGTAATACACTGTAAGTGGGAACCCTGTAGATGAATATAAAAATATTAGATTATTAATTTTAAAGTTGGCACTGGTCGTTTTTCAGCTTTATTTGAGGGAATATATTGCTCATCTTTATCCGAAAAATTAGTGCTTTTTTCTCGTACATGTTTTATAGTGATATATATAGCCCACTTTTATATGGTGATAAAGTGTAAGTGGGGACTCTGTAGATGAATATAAAATTATTAGATTATTACTTTTAAAGTTAGCAATTTTCCTTTTTTAGCTTCATTTTAGGGAATATTTTGCTAATGTTTATCCGAAAAATTAGTGTTGTTTCCGCGAACATATTTTATAGAGATATACCTATCCCACTTTTATATGGTGATACACTGTAAATCGGGACACTGTAGATGAATGTAAAATTATTACAATATTAATTTTAAAGTTGGCACTGGTCGTTTTTCATTTTAATTTGAGGGAATATTTATCTCATTTTTCTCCCAAAAATTATTGTTCTTTCCTTGTACATATTTTATAGAGATATATATAGCCCACTTTAATATGATGATAAAGTTTAAGTGGGGACTCTGTAGATGAATATAAAATTATTAGATTATTAATTTTAAAGTTGGCAATTTTCCTTTTATTAGCTTCATTTAAGGAATATTTTGCTAATCTTTATCCGAAAAATTGGTGTTCTTTCCTCGAATATATTTTATAGAGATATACATATCCAACTTTCATATGGTGATAAAGTGTAAGCGGGGACCCTGTAGATGAATATGAAATTATTAGATTATTAGTTTTAAAGTTGGCCATTTTCCTTTTCTACCTTCATTTGAGGCAATATTTTGCTCATCTTTATCCGAAAAATTAGTTTTCTTTCCCCGTACATATTTTATAGGGAAATATATAGCCCACCTTTATATTGTAATACACTGTAAGTTGGGATCCTGCAGATCAATGTAAAATTATTAGATTATTAAATTGAACGTTGGCACTGGTCGTTTTTCAGTTTTATTTGAGGGACAATTTTGCTTATCTTTATCCGAAAAATTAGTATTCTTTCCTCGTACATATTTTATAGAGATATACATTTCCAACTATCATATGGTGATAAACTGTAAGTGGGGACCCTGTAGATGAATATGAAATTATTAGATTATTAGTTTTAACACTTTGAGCGCCAGGGGTCAAAATCAGAATTTTCCTCTTGGGACCAACTACGTATTTCCTGTTTTTCCTTATTTGGCCGTGTGCATAAATTGTATTCACAAAAAGTTTTTACCTGTGGGCCATGTGCATATATTTTCTACACGATTCAGTGTACAGATTATAGGCTTGTGTAGAGATTTTCTATACAATTATCGTTGGAACAAGTGTACAAATATTTAGTACTGGCCCCTGGGAACAGCATATAGCAATAGACCAATAATTACTCAAAAGTTGGTACCACTGCAGGCAATCAAAGTTCATTGTCATTAGAAACTGAATTGTAGTGCATTTCAGTTAACATTACACTGTTGTGAGAAATACCTGCTCCGTGTAGTAATTCTTTTTCACCTCAATATAGCCAACGAGGACACAGTAAGAGATATTTTAGAGAGAATGGAAAGTGATATGAGTGACTTGAGCGAAGATTTATTTACTAACGTCAATAATTCAGATAATCCTCCTTTTTCACCACCCGAAACTGTGTATGATTCTTCTACGGTGATGAATATGAAGATACCCTTAAGGCATGCCGAAAAAGAAGACATAAGTCAGAGAATGGTGAATCGATATTTAGTGGCCATCAATTGAGTGATTCCGAAATAGACCCAGAGGAGACAGAATCTGGGACTAGTTGCACAAAAGAAATTGTGTGGTATCCAGTATTTGGAAACTTGCACGAGTTCGAATGTGATTTTGATGGTGGTGTGACGTGTGAGGTTATTGATATTTTGCAAGGTACAAAAGACGTGCTATAGTACTATGAGCTATTTGTTGATGACTCAGTATTGGATTTAACTGTAACTGAAACGAACAGATACGCAGATAAATGTATTACTTCTGACATTGAAAACGAAACGTCAACTGATCATGCAAGATTGTCCATGTGGTATGATACAGATAAGAGTGTAATACTCCAGTTTTTAGGTTTGATTTTGTGGATGGGGTTGGATGTAAAAATAAATATTAGGAAATATTTATCCAAAAGTCCACTATATGAAAACAATATTAGTAAGTGTATGCCTCGAAACCGGTTTGAACTACTTCTTAGTGTGTTTCATTTCTCTGATAACGAATCAGTGGAAAACAAATCTAACCGAATGCATAAGATCAATCCCCTTGTTGCCGTGTTGAATGAAAAATTCAAGACTGTGTACATACCGGAACAAAACGTATGTATTGATGAGACAATGGACCGTTTCGAGGAAGACTTAGTTTCAAGCAGTACATGCGAGGTAAGAGACAAATACGGGCTGAAATTATTCAAGCTTTGCGTCAAGGGTGGATCCACTTGGTACGTAAAGCTCTACGGAGGAAAGAAATCCAAATCATCAAAGCAAGCTATGCCAACTAAGATAGTAATGGAAATAATGAGTCCATTATTGAATGCCGGTAGAACGTTGTTCACAGACAATTTTTACAAAAGTATTGTTTTGACTAACAAACTCAATGACAATCAAACACATTTGATAAGAACCTTAGGAAGAAACGGATAGGTAATCCAAAACCTGTAGTTTCAGCAAAACTCCAAAAAGGTGAAATGATCACTCTGCAAAGCAATGTCAATGTGATCGTTGAGAAGTGGAGGGATAAGTGTGATGTTTTATTTGTTTATATCAAATACGTGCTAACCATGACAGAAGTTACATACAAGCACAACAACAAAAAAAAAATACCATCTACGATTTTGGAATAGAATGAATCAAAAATCGAATATTGATGTATCCGACCAGATGGCTTCTAATGAAACAACAACCCAGAAGGGAGTGAAGACACAGTTCATTCAGATGCATGCGCGCCGACTACGTGGGTGCTCCGGGGCTCAGACACCCACACAAATAATCTTGTGGGTGCGCTGGACGCACAAGATTTTTAGTTTAGACTCGGCTATTGCGTTTATTTCAGCCTTTTTACCACAGAGCTAGGGCGAGCCCCAAATTACATTTATAGTACCGGTATATTTTACTTTATGACAGAACAGTCCTTTATGAGATAAGGGCTATAAGATTTAACTAAAAATAAATCACATCAGATATAGAGACTTCCATGAAAGAACATAACACGTCCTGGCATTGATATACATCCACATAATTTTGGAAAGTCGGCGCCGTTATTCCGATGGGCAACCTACTCGAAGAAAACACATTCTCCAAACATCAGGTAAGAAAAGACGTTATTCTACAGAATTCTACACACCAAGCTGTCTCAGCGCTATGGAAGAGCAGACGCAGCGAAGCACTAAGCAAGTTTTAACTGTGTGTTGCGGATGTTCAGAAGGCAAAGCGACTAGTCAAGATTGTTTTCTTTGAAAAACACATTGTAACTGAAAAATTGAAAGCAATGGTGATATTTCCTGCTAACTCTGAGATAAACTGTGACTTGTTCTTATATTTTCTTAAGAGAAAATCTTTGTTATTTCTTCGTTTATAAAAAATAAGAATGAACATTTAGAAAAATATATACTTTTTGAAATGTTATCTCCACACACTTTGTAATTTCGACCAGTATAAGAAGTTATTTAGCAAAACTTTTGAAATAAATTTATCGTAAGTTTCAATAACATGAAAATTTACTTCGCAATTTTATCCCAGGGGCCATGTGTATATAATTTATCCACACTCGTATTTTCGCAAAAAATCATCATAAACTATAGTAAAATGTATAGAACGACAACAAAATTAATATTTTTGAAGAAACAAAGAAGAAAAAAACTGACTCGAAACAGGAAAAAAATGAAATATATGCCTTGGCCTCCAGGAGAAAACCAAAGTGTGCATAAAATATACGCAATGGCCCCCAGGAACAGACCAAGTGTGCATAAAATATATGCACATGGCGCTTAAAGTGTTAAAGTTGGCACTGGTCGTTTTTCAGTTTTATTTGAGGGAAAATTTTGCTCATCTTTATCCGAAAAATTAGTGTCCTTTCCTCGTACATATTTTATAGAGATATACATATCCCACTTTTATATGGTGATAAAGTGTAAGTGGGGACCCTGTAGATGAATATAAAATTATTAGATTATTAATTTTAAAGTTGGCATTTTTCCTTTTTTAAGCTTGATTTGAGGGAATATTTTGCTCATCTTTATCCGATAAATTAGTACTTTTTCCTCGTACATGTTTTATGGTGATATATATAGCCCACTTTTATATGGTAATACACTGTAAGTTGGGACTCCGCAGATCAATATGAAATTATTAGATTATTAATTTTAAAGTTGACACTGGTCGTTTTTCACTTTTATTTGAGGGAAAATTTTGCTCATCTTTATCCGAAAAATAAGTGTTCTTTTCTCGTACATATCTTATAGAGATATACCTACCCCACTTTTATATCGTGATAAACTGTAGGTTGTGACCCTGCAGATCAATGTAAAATTATTAGATTATTAATTTGAAAGTTGGCACTGGTCGTTTTTCAGTTTTATTTGAGGGAAAATTTTACTTATCTTTATCCGAAAAATTAGTATTCTTTCCTCGTACATATTTTATAGAGATATACATATCCAACTATCATATGGTGATAAACGGTAAGTGGGAACCGTGTGGATGAATATGAAATTATTAGATTATTAGTTTTAAAGTTGGCAATTTTCCTATTTATTTTCATTTGAGGGAACATTTTGTTCATCTTTATCCGAAAAATTAGTGTTCTTTCCTCGTACATATTTTATAGAGATATACCTATCAATTTTTATATGGTGATAAACTGTAAGTAGGGACCCTGTAGATGAATGTAAAATTATTAAATTATTAATTTTAAAGTTGACACTGGTCGTTTTTCAGCTTCATTTGAGGGAATATTTATCTCATTTTTGTCCGAAAAATTAGTGTTCTTTCTACGTACATATTTTATAGAGATATATATAGCCCAGTTTAATATGATGATAAAGTGTAAGTGGGGACTCTGTAGATGAATATAAAGGTATTAGATTATTAATTTTAAAGTTGGCAATTTTCCTTTTTTAAGCTTGATTTGAGGGAATATTTTTCTCATCTTTATCCGAAAAATTAGTGTTCTTTCCCCGTACATATTTTATAGAGAAATATATATCCCACCTTTATATGGTAATACACTGTAAGTGGAAACCCTGTAGATGAATATAAAAATATTAGATTATTAATTTTAAACTTGGCACTGGTCGTTTTTCAGCTTTTTGAGGGAATATATTGCTCATCTTTATCCGAAAAATTAGTGCTTTTTCCTCGTACATATTATATAGTGATATATATAACCCACTTTCATATGGTGATAAACTGTAAGTGGAGACCCTGTAGATGAATGTAAAATTGTTAGATTATTACTTTTAAAGTTGGCACTGGTCGTTTTTCAGTTTTATTTGAGGGAAAATTTTGCTCATCTTTATCCGAAAAATTAGTGTCCTTTCCTCGTACATATTTTATAGAGATATACATATCCCACTTTTATATGGTGATAAAGTGTAAGTGGGGACCCTGTAGATGAATATAAAATTATTAGATTATTAATTTTAAAGTTGGCATTTTTTTACCTTCATTTGAGGCAATATTTTGCTCATCTTTAACGGAAAAATTAGTGTTCTTTCCCCGTTCATATTTTTTTGAGAAATATATATCCCACCTTTATATTGTGATGCGCTGTAAGTGGGAACCCAGTAAATGAATGTAAGGTTATTCGGTTATTAATTCTAAAGTTGGCACTGGTCGGTTTTCAGTTTCATTTAAGCGAATATTTTGCTCACTTTTATCCGCAAAAATAATGTTCTTTCCTCGTACATATATCATAGAGATATGAACAGCCCACTTTCATATGGTGATAAACTGTAAGTGGAGACTCTGTAGATGAAATAAAATTATTAGATTAATAATTTCAAAGCTGGCAATTTTCCTTTTTTTAGCTTGATTTGAGGGAATATTTTGCTCATCTTTATCCGAAAAATTAGTGTTCTTTCCCAGTACATATTTTATACAGAAATAAATAGCCCACCTTTATATGGTAATACACTGTAAGTGGGAACCCTGTAGATGAATATAAAAATATTAGATTATTAATTTTAAAGTTGGCACTGGTCGTTTTCAGCTTTATTTGAGGGAATATATTGCTCATCTTTATCCGAAAAATTAGTGCTTTTTCCTCGTACATGTTTTATAGTGATATATATAGCCCACTTTTATATGGTGATAAAGTTTAAGTGGGGACTCTGTAGATGAATATAAAATTATTAGATTATTAATTTTAAAGTTGGCAATTTTCCTTTTATTAGCTTCATTTGAAGGAATATTTTGCTAATCTTTATCCGAAAAATTGGTGTTCTTTCCTCGAATATATTTTATAGAGATATACATATCCAACTTTCATATGGTGATAAAGTGTAAGTGGGGACCCTGTAGATGAATATGAAATTATTAGATTATTAGTTTTAAAGTTGGCCATTTTCCTTTTCTAACTTCATTTGAGGCAATATTTTGCTCATCTTTATCCGAAAAATTAGTTTTTTTCCCGTACATATTTTATAGGGAAACATATAGCCCACCTTTATATTGTAATACACTGTAAGTTGGTATCCTGCAGATCAATGTAAAATTATTAGATTATTAATTTCAACGTTGGCACTGGTCGTTTTTCAGTTTCATTTGAGGGACAATTTTGCTTATCTTTATCCGAAAAATTAGTATTCTTTCCTCGTACATATTTTATAGAGATATACATTTCCAACTATCATATGGTGATAAACTGTAAGTGGGGACCCTGTGGATGAATATGAAATTATTAGATTATTAGTTTTAAAGTTGGCACTGGTCGTTTTTCAGTTTTATTTGAGGGAAAATTTTGCTCATCTTTATCCGAAAAATTAGTGTCCTTTCCTCGTACATATTTTATAGAGATATACATATCCCACTTTTATATGGTGATAAAGTATAAGTGGGGACCCTGTAGATGAATATAAAATTATTAGATTATTAATTTTAAAGTTGGCATTTTTCCTTTTTTAAGCTTGATTTGAGGGAATATTTTGCTCATCTTTATCCGAAAAATTAGTGCTTTTTCCTCGTACATATTATATTGTGATATATATAGCCCACGTTCATATGGTGGTAAACTGTATGTGGAGACCCTGTAGATGAATGTAAAGTTGTTAGATTATTACTTTTAAAGTTGGCACTGGTCGTTTGTCAGTTTTATTTGAGGGAAAATTTTGCTCATCTTTATCCGAAAAATTAGTGTCCTTTCCTCGTACATATTTTATAGAGATATACATATCCCATTTTTATATGGTGATAAAGTGTAAGTGGGGACCCTGTAGATGAATATAAAATTATTAGATTATTAATTTTAAAGTTGGCATTTATTTTACCTTCATTTGAGACAATATTTTGCTCATCTTTAACCGAAAAATTAGTGTTCTTTCCCCGTTCATATTCTATAGAGAAATATATATCCCACCTTTATATTGTGATGCGCTGTAAGTGGGAACCCAGTGGATGAATGTAAGGTTATTCGGTTATTAATTCTAAAGTTGGTACTGGTCCGTTTTCAGTTTCATTTAAGCCAATATTTTGCTCACCTTTATCCGCAAAAATAATGTTCTTTCCTCGTACATATTTCATAGAGATATGAACAGCCCACTTTCATATGGTGATAAACTGTAAGTGGAGACTCTGTAGATGATATAAAATTATTAGATTATTAATTTTAAAGTTGGCAATTTTCCTTTTTTTAGCTTGATTTGAGGGAATATTTTGCTCATCTTTATCCGAAAAATTAGTGTTCTTTCCCAGTACATATTTTATAGAGAAATATATAGCCTACCTTTATATGGTAATACGCTGTAAGTGGGAACCCTGTAGATGAATATAAAAATATTAGATTATTAATTTTAAAGTTGGCACTGGTCGTTTTTCAGCTTTATTTGAGGGAATATATTGCTCATCTTTATCCGAAAAATTAGTGCTTTTTCCTCGTACATGTTTTATAGTGATATATATAGCCCACTTTTATATGGTGATAAAGTGTAAGTGGGGACTCTGTAGATGAATATAAAATTATTAGATTATTACTTTTAAAGTTAGCAATTTTCCTTTTTTAGCTTCATTTTAGGGAATATTTTGCTAATGTTTATCCGAAAAATTTGTGTTTTTTCCTCGAACATATTTTATAGAGATATACCTATCCCACTTTTATATGGTGATACACTGTAAATCGGGACACTGTAGATGAATGTAAAATTATTAGATTATTAATTTTAAAGTTGGCACTGGTCGTTTTTCATTTTTATTTGAGGGAATATTTATCTCATTTTTCTCCGAAAAATTATTGTTCTTTCCTTGTACATATTTTATAGAGATATATATAGCCCACTTTAATATGATGATAAAGTGTAAGTGGGAACCCTGTAGATGAATATAAAATTATTAGATTATTAATTTTAAAGCTGGCAATTTTCCTTTCTTTAGCTTCATTTGAAGGAATATTTTGCTAATCTTTATCCGAAAAATTGGTGTTCTTTCCTTGAATATATTTTATAGAGATATACATATCCAACTTTCATATGGTGATAAAGTGTAAGTGGGGACCCTGTAGATGAATATGAAATATTAGATTATTAGTTTTAAAGTTGGCCATTTTCCTTTTTTACCTTCATTTGAGGCAATATTTTGCTCATCTTTATCCGAAAAATTAGTGTTCTTTCCCCGTACATATTTTATAGAGAAATATATAGCCCACCTTTATATGGTAATACACAGTAAGTTGGGACTCCGCAGATCAATATGAAATTATTAGATTATAAATTTTAAAGTTGACACTGGTCGTTTTTCAGTTTTATTTTAGGGAAAATTTTGCTCATCTTTATCCGAAAAATAAGTGTTTTTTCTCGTACATATTTTATAGAGATATACCTACCCCACTTTTATATCGTGATAAACTGTAGGTTGGGACCCTGCAGATCAATGTAAAATTATTAGATTATTAATTTGAAAGTTGGCACTGGTCGTTTTTCAGTTTTATTTGAGGGAAAATTTTATTATCTTTATCCGAAAAATTAGTATTCTTTCCTCGTACATATTTTATAGAGATATACCTATCAACTTTTATATGGTGATAAACTGTAAGTAGGGACCCTGCAGATGAATGTAAAAATATTAATTTATTAATTTTAAAGTTGGCACTGGTCGTTTTTCAGCTTTATTTGAGGGAATATTTATCTCATTTTTGTCCGAAAAATTAGTGTTCTTTCTACGTACATATTTTATAGAGATATATATAGCCCACTTTAATATGATGATAAAGTGTAAGTGGGGACTCTGTACATGAATATAAAAGTATTAGATTATTAATTTTAAAGTTGGCAATTTTCCTTTTTTAAGCTTGATTTGAGGGAATATTTTGCTCATCTTTATCCGAAAAATTAGTGTTCTTTCTCCGCACATATTTTATAGAGAAATATATATCCCACCTTTATATGGTAATACACTGTAAGTGGGAACCCTGTAGATGAATATAAAAATATTAGATTATAAATTTTAAAATTGGCACTGGTCGTTTTTCAGCTTTTTGAGGGAATATATTGCTCATCTTTATCCGAAAAATTAGTGCTTTTTCCTCGTACATATTATATAGTGATATATATAGCCCACTTTCATATGGTGATAAACTGTAAGTGGAGACCCTGTAGATGAATGTAAAATTGTTAGATTATTACTTTTAAAGTTGGCACTGGTCGTTTTTCAGTTTTATTTGAGGGAAAATTTTGCTCATCTTTATCAGAAAAATTAGTGTCCTTTCCTCGTACATATTTTATAGAGATATACATATCCCACTTTTATATGGTGATAAAGTGTAAGTGGGGACCCTGTAGATGAATATAAAATTATTAGATTATTAATTTTAAAGTTGGCATTTTTTTTACCTTCATTTGAGGCAATATTTTGCTCATCTTTAACCGAAAAATTAGTGTTCTTTCCCCGTTCATATTTTATAGAGAAATATATATCCCACCTTTATATTGTGATGCGCTGTAAGTGGGAACCCAGTCGATGAATATAAGGTTATTCGGTTATTAATTCTAAAGTTGGCACTGGTCGGTTTTCAGTTTCATTTAAGCGAATATTTTGCTCACCTTTATCCGCAAAAATAATGTTCTTTCCTCGTACATATATCATAGAGATATGAACAGCCCACTTTCATATGGTGATAAACTGTAAGTGGAGACTCTGTAGATGATATAAAATTATTAGATTATTAATTTCAAAGTTGGCAATTTTCCTTTTTTTAGCTTGATTTGAGGGAATATTTTGCTCATCTTTATCCGAAAAATTAGTGTTCTTTCCCAGCACATATTTTATAGAGAAATATATAGCCCACCTTTATATGGTAATACACTGTGAGTGGGAACCCTGTAGATGAATATAAAAATATTAGATTATTAATTTTAAAGTTGGCACTGGTGGTTTTTCAGCTTTATTTGAGGGAATATATTGCTCATCTTTATCCGAAAAATTAGTGCTTTTTCCTCGTACATGTTTTATAGTGATATATATAGCCCACTTTTATATGGTGATAAAGTGTAAGTGGGGACTCTGTAGATGAATGTAAAATTATTAGATTATTAATTTTAAAGTTGGCACTGGTCGTTTTTCATTTTTATTTGAGGGAATATTTATCTCATTTTTCTCCCAAAAATTATTGTTCTTTCCTTGTACATATTTTATAGAGATATATATAGCCCACTTTAATATGATGATAAAGTGTAAGTGGGGACTCTGTAGATGAATATAAAATTATTAGATTATTAATTTTAAAGTTGGCAATTTTCCTTTTATTAGCTTCATTTGAAGGAATATTTTGCTAATCTTTATCCGAAAAATTGGTGTTCTTTCCTCGAATATATTTTATAGAGATATACATATCCAACTTTCATATGGTGATAAAGTGTAAGTGGGGACCCTGTAGATGAATATGAAATTATTAGATTATTAGTTTTAAAGTTGGCCATTTTCCTTTTCTACCTTCATTTGAGGCAATATTTTGCTCATCTTTATCCGAAAAATTAGTTTTCTTTCCCCGTACATATTTTATAGGGAAATATATAGCCCACCTTTATATTGTAATACACTGTAAGTTGGGATCCTGCAGATCAATGTAAAATTATTAGATTATTAATTTGAAAGTTGGCACTGGTCGTTTTTCAGTTTTATTTGAGGGAAAATTTTGCTTATCTTTATTCGAAAAATTAGTATTCTTTCCTCGTACATATTTTATAGAGATATACATTTCCAACTATCATGTGGTGATAAACTGTAAGTGGGGACCCTGTGGATGAATATGAAATTATTAGATTATTAGTTTTAAAGTTGGCAATGGTCGTTTTTCAGTTTTATTTGACGGAAAATTTTGCTTATCTTTATCCGAAAAATTAGTATTCTTTCCTCGTACATATTTTATAGAGATATACATATCCAACTATCATATGGTAATAAACTGTAAGTGGGGACCCTGTGGATGAATATGAAATTATTAGATTATTAGTTTTAAAGTTGGCCATTTTCTATTTACCTTCATTTAAGGGAATATTTTGCTCATCTTTATCCGAAAAATTAGTGTTCTTTCCTCGTACATATTTTATAGAGATATACCTATCTCACTTTTATATGGTGATAAACTGTAAGTAGGGACCCTGTAGATGAATGTAAAATTATTAGATTATTAATTTTAAAGTTGGCACTGGTCGTTTTTCAGCTTTATTTGAGGGAATATTTATCTCATTTTTGTCCGAAAAATTATTGTTCTGTTTTCGTACACATATTTTATAGAGATATATATAGCCCACTTTAATATGATGATAAAGTGTAAGTGGGGACTCTGTAGATGAATATAAAATTATTAGATTATTAATTTTAAAGTTGGATATTTTCCTTTTTTTAGCTTCATTTGAGGGAATATTTTGCTAATCTTTATCCGAAAAATTGGTGTTCTTTCCTCGATCATATTTTATAGAAATATACCAATCTGACTTTTATACGGTGATAAACTGTAAGTGGAGAGTCTGTAGATGAAAATAAAATTGTTAGATTACACTAGTTAACAAATTTAAACTTTTTGTTTGTTACATGAGAAAAATCACCTGATCTTAAAGGACCTTTTTGCGCTGAATTCCAATATGCACTCGGTTTCTCTGCATCACGTGCAGTTTTCCCGTAACAGAGGGATTTTCGGGAAATTCCCTCAAAAATTTCCCTTTTTCAGATATTTTATTCCTTTACCTCCTGTCCCCTTACATACAGTAACATAGTAATTATACCTAAGTATACCTTGATTTATATTTAATAAACCTAAAAGTTTCGTAAAAATCGCTTTGTTCTTTCTAGAGAAATAAATATATTTGTATGTATACTGTGTGCACTGTTTATTGCACCTGATAGTAATGCTTTCACATCTCCTGAGTTGGGGTAAAAACGATTTGCTTTATTACTACAAACACAGACATAAAAATGAATATTTACAATAGTCAACAACACATTTGTATTGCTCTCTGTAAATTAGAAACGTGTATAAAAATAGAATGTACTTCCAACGTATATTTTTTTAAACGTACAGTATATGTATACCTTAATACATATACATACAATTCTCCAAGGTAGTTGGTATTTTATTAGGACTACAGTGCGGTTACACGAAGTACCAATATTTTTTATGTTTATGGGATAGCCGAGCTGATGACAAACATTATGAAGTGAAGGAATGGGAACCTAGAGTGAATTACGTACCTGGAGAATGCAACGTCAAATACGCTCGTTTGGTAGATCCTAATAAGATATTACTACCGCCACTTCATATCAAGTTCCCTAACCTGAGTGATGCTAAGATTTCAGCGGGAGTGTTTATTGGTCCCCAAATTAGGAAATTAATGCTTGATGATAGCTTTGACATTAAGTTAAACAGTGCTGAGCTAGCTGCCTGGACAGCATTTAAGTGTGTTGTGCGCAACTTTCTGGGCAATAACAAGGCTGAGAGTTACACAGAAATCGTACAGGACATGATACAGAAATACAAAGAGTTGGGTTGTAGGATATCTTTAAAAATCCACTTTTTGCACTCCCACCTCAGCTTCTTTCCTGCTAACCTAGGTGCTCGCAGCGACGAACAGGGGGAAAGATTCCACCAAGATATAATGGCAATGGAGAAAAGGTACCAGGGACGATGGGATCCTTCAATGATGGGGGACTATTGTTGGGGTCTTGTTAGAGAATGCAACATTTCTTACAAAAGAAGGAAGTAGCGTACGTTTTTGTAACCCAATGGAAGTTTCATATATTGTGATAGTTTTGATTGTCTTTTCATAACCTTTTGGTACATTTGTATTATTGTTTACTGTAAATTGTCACACTTGTAAATTACATTGTATCATATTTTATATATGTGTCTGTGGTAATAAAGCAAAACGTTCTACCTCAACTTAAGAGATCTGAAAGCATTACTATAAGGTGCAATAAATAGTACACACAGTATACATACAAACATATTTATTTCTCTAGAAAGAATAAAGCGATTATTACGAAACTTGGAGGGTTTGTTAAACATGAATCAAAGTATACTTAGGTATAATTTCTATGTTATTATGTGCAAGGGGACAAGATCTTGGAGTGTAAAATAAACGAAAAGGGAAATTTTTGAGGGATTTTCCCGAAAATCCTTCTGTTACGGGAAAATCGTACGCGATGGAGAAAAACCGAGTGCATATTCGAATTCAGCGCAAAAAGTTCCTTTGAGAACAGGTATTTCCTTTTATGTAACAAAACCTTTGTTAACTAGTGTTATTAATTTTAAAGTTGGCACTGGTCTTTTTTCAGCTTCATTTGAGGGAATATTTTCCTCATCTTTATCCGAAAAATTAGTGTTCTTTTCTCGTACGTATTCTACAGAGATATACCTATCGCACGTTTATATGGTGATAAAGTGTAAGTGGTGACCCTGTAGATGAATATAAAAATATTAGATTATTCATTTTAAAGTTGCCACTGGTCGTTTTTCAACTTCATTTGAGGGAATATTTTTCTCATCTTTATCCGAAAAAAAAGTGTTCTTTCCTCGTACATATTCTATAGAGATATACCTATTCCACTTTTATATAGGTGATAAGGTGTAAGTCGGGACCCTGTAGATGAACATAAAATTATTAGTTTATTAATTTTGAAGTTGGCAATTTTACTTTTTTTTACCTTGATTTGAGGGAATATTTTACTCATCTTTATCCGAAAAATTAGTGTTCTTTCCCCGTTAATATTTTACAGAGATATATATAGCCCACCTCTATATGGTGATACACTGTAAATGGGGACCCTGTAGATGAATATAACAATATTAGATTATTAATTTTAAAGTCGGCACTGCACGATTTTCAACTTCATTTGAGGGAATATTTTTCTCATCTTTATCCGAAAAATTAGTGTTCTTTCGTCGTACATATTTTATAGAGATATATATAGCCCACTTTAATATGATGATAAAGTTTAAGTGGGGACTCTGTAGACGATATAAAATTATTAGATTATTAATTTTAAAGCTGGCATTGGTCGTTTTTGAGCTTTATTTGAGAAAATATTTTGCTAATTTTTTCCGAAAAATTAGTGTTCTTTCCTCGTACATATTTTATAGAGATATACTTATCCCACTTTTATATGGTGATAAAGTGTAAGTGGGGACCCTGTAGATGAATGTAACATTATTAGATTATTCATTTTAAAGTTGCCACTGGTCGTTTTTCACCTTCATTTGAGGGAATATTTTCGTCATCTTTATCCGAAAAATTAGTGTTTTTTCCTCGTACATATTTTATAGAGATATAGCTATTCCAGTTTTATGTGGTGATAAACTGTAAGTGGGGACCCTGTAGATGAATATAAAATTATTTGATTATTAGTTTTAAAGTTGGCACTGCTTGTTTTTCAGCTTCATTTTAGGGAATATTTTGCTCTTGTTTATCCGAAAAATTAGTGTTCTTTCCTCGTACATTTTTATAGATATACGTATCACACTTTTATATGGTGATAAAGACTAAGTGGGGACCCTGTAGATGAATGTAAAATTATTAGATTATTAATTTTAAAGTTGGCACTGGTCGTTTTTCAGCTTCATTTGAGGGAATATTTTGCTCATCTTTATCCGAAAAATTAGTGTTCTTTCCTGGTACATATTCTATAGAGATATGTATAGCCCACTTTTATATGGTGATAAACTGTAAGTGGAGACCCTGTAGATGAATGCAAAATTATTAGATTTTTAATTTTAAAGTTGACACTGGTCGTTTTTCACCTTCATTTGAGGGAATATTTTGCTCATCTTTATCCGAAAAATTAGTGTTCTTTCCTCGTACATATTTTATAGAGATATACATATCCCAGTTTCATATGGTGATAAACTGTAAGTGGGGACCCTGTAGATTAATATAAAATTATTGGATTATTAATTTTAAAGTTGGCACTGTACGTTTCTTACCTTTTATGGAGGCAATATTTTGCTGTTTTTTTCTGAAAAATTAATCGCTATATATATGAAAATTAAATTAGATAGTACACATGTTAGCATATTATGTGCATATTAAGTTAAAGACGTGAATCGTCATTTACATTGCACTAGAAGTACCGTGATTGATTTTTATAGTACACATTTAAAATGTATACTGGCAACCCTGGGAAATTTCGTTTTGTCTGCGGACAAATGTCTGCTAAAATCACCGCGGTTTCCCCCACTCCCCTACTGAATTTCCACCGCAATCGTGCTCTGCTACTCAGGGGCGAACCTAGAAGGAGAGTGGGGGTGTAACACCCCCTACTCAAAACTCATTCGGCAAGTTCGGGATTCGGAGGATTTAACATTGAAACGTTGGAAAATGAAATGCAAGTAAACACTATTTTTACGTTTAATCAGATTCAAAATTGTATTAATCAAGAATAATTTATGGTTTCGGTAAGCCATATAGAAAAATATTCGTCAAATTTATTGCCAATTCGGCCAAGAGTGCACAAAACCTACAAACTGTTTTGCTTGCAATTTTAGTGAAATATTGTTGGCAGGGACAAAACAGTATGCAAACCAATAGAATTTTCTTATCTTATTTGTAGGAGCATGATGTACCAGCAGAAGCATTGGTGCCCTCTCTTGAGACATTTTTAAGGCCTTTAACTTAAGATAAAGTTGAAATAGTAGAAATGTACAGGATACTGTTCCATTAAATGTGAAAGAAGTTAGTGAAAATTGTGAGGCTCTGTTGGCAATGGAAAGCCTAGAAATTGACAGTGTAGTGTTGCCCAGTTGTAGTGCAGACACTAGTGACAACAAGTCTAACAAAAGAAACGTTAAAACAAGATGAAGATCATTCTTCTACTCAAAAATTTAACGAAACTGAATGCAGTTGGCTGGAGTGTGCTGGTTAAATCTTAGCGCTTCTCAGTGACTTCAAGGAATGTAAATTAATAGTATCTAAGATAGAAAATGAAGATTCTCCAAATTGCATCTTGTTCCTTCTGGAGAGCATACAACTTATGACAACTATACGAGACAAATGTGCTGAATTTCTACAAAGTGCAAACTAAGCTCTTGAGCAAATATCAAATGAAAACTGAATGATCTTGTACAGCATGATCCAGGGAAAAGAGAGATTACGACAGACAACCAAAGACACTATCTAATAGCTCTGGTCCACATCAGCCAGTTAATGCTCTCAAACGGGTCGGGTTGACCCGACCCGAGTCGGGTCAGCCCAGGTCGGATTACGGGTCGAGTCGGGTCAGGTCAACTCGGGTCGGGAAGTCGGGTCAGCTCGGGTCGGGTTGTCGGGGCAGGCTACTCGTGTCGGGTTGTCGGGTCGGGTCAGTTCGGGTCGGGTTGTCGGGTCGGGTTATTCGGGTCGTATTGTCGGGTCGGGTCAATCGGGTTCGCTCGAGACGGGTTGTCGGGTTGGCTCAGTTCATTTTGGTCAACTGAGTTTAGGTTGACCTTAAACTCGGCTGGAGTCGAAAGCTGATGTTTTTCACTAGCTGCCTAATTAAAAATAGCAATTTTCAATTAATTGATTTTATAGAAGCCATAAATCTATTTTGAACACTTGCAGCTAGTGTTTTTATGGTAAATGCTTATTTTTCTACTTGTGTGTACTTTAATTTGTAAATGTGGAAGATTGATTTTACCAATCGACTGTAATATTAATATCTACGCCAATATGGAGTCTGGATTTAGAACAAAACTAGAAGTTGTTTAAGCAAGGCCAAAAGAAAGATTGGATATGGACGACCAATCCCAAGCAGGGCTGCGGTTGCTCAGTGGTAGAGAATTCATCTCTGGTGCATGGTGTCCATGGTTCGATCCCAGCTTGTGCTAAGTAGGCTTTGTGGTAGAGAAACGCAGTGTAGTGGGTTTTCTCGGGTTCTCCTGTTTCCTCCCACTTTCTTCATTCCACCATTTCATTCATTTCTCATGGTCACCGTATCCCTTAGCCTCGGTGCAGAATCGAGGGACCTTAAACTGAATGTTTCATTTTATTTCACGAAGCCCAAGGACATCGATACAAGAACAAGATAAAGATTAGATATGCAAGACGAATTGCAAAGTAATCTTGCTCTTGGCCTTGTTTTGGTGATCACCAAGTAGCGATGAGCATATTTTCTTGCTTTACGTATAATATGAAAGACCATAATCAAAATCACACTTGGTCTTCATTTGTACCGATGAGGCGAGCATTCTTGGCTCTTGTATAGCATGAAAGACCACCAAGACTACGAAATGCAGGACCAAGCCTTGACTGCAAGACAAAGAATAAGACGCAGTATTGATGACCAAGACCCAGGGAGCGAATTGTTTGAATTTCATTTGTTGGTCTGAAAGTGACGAAATAAAATTAGTACTTTATAATTAAATATCATACTGTATTTTTAAATTTTAAATTACAAAATTCATATTATGTGTCTTCTTACGCGCAACTATATATACTGTAAAATACGTTTTAATTACCAGAAAGAAAAATCAAAGTGGCACGGGTCCCGGAATCATAAGACCCTATTTGGGAATGAAAGTTGAAGGGTTGGAAAAAATCACAGGTGTTCTCCTGTTTCTTCAACCCTTATCATTGTAGTTAAACGATTTGCTTTTGTCTCCGCCAAGAGACTCTTGCTACTGCCTTCCGAGAAGACCCCCTGCCGTCCAAGCAGGTGAGAAAATTGACCTTGAATAAAAATTTCGTCACAGAACTAAAGCAAGAAAAAAATTCTCGCACGTCGGACATTGGTATCAGTTATAAAAAGAAATAACCAAACCACAAAAGTGCCAAATATTCATTAAGATGCATATACAAATCCCTTGCTTGATCTAGCTAGTGGTTAACGTGTAAGACTTCGGTACACGTGGTCCGGGTTTAATTCCCAATTGGAGTGCAATTTGGCGTTGACCCAGTGCTCTCAAACGGATCGGGTTGACTCGACCCGACTCGGATCGGGTCAGCTCCGGTCGGGTTACGGGTCGGGTTGTCGGGTCAGGCTACTCGGGTCGGGTCAATCGGGTCAGCTCGGGTCGGGTTGTCGGGTCGGGTCAATCTGATCAGCTCGGGTGGGGTTGTCGGGCCAGGTTAATCAGGTCGGATCACGGTTCGGGTCAAGTCATCGGGTCGAGTCATTCAATTCGGGTCACGGGTCGGGTCGGTCTTCAACCCGACCCGACCCGTTGAGAGCACTACAGCCAGTGTTAACGCCGTTTCCAGTAAATGAATGTGTAAGTAAAACGAAGCTATCACGTTTCAGTCCTAAATGGTATAAAGGGTATCCTCATATTGAATACAGCGTTAAGAAAGACGCAGCATTTTGTTTCATTTGCAGTCTTTTTCCAGAAGGTGTTGGCAGAGAATGTGCTGATGAAGCTTCGGTTCGACTAGGTGTAAGGCAGTGGCATAGAATGAAAAGCATTGGAAAGTCTAAAGACGGCAAATTGGCACAACACTTTTCTTCGAAAGCACATAAAGCAACACTTCAAGACAATTGCAATTTTGTTTCAAAGACAACTCATGTTGACATTCTCTTGAGTAAAACAAAACGAAAGGAGATATTTAGACAGGAAGAGGAGAATGTTTACAAGGCACAGGCTTTAAAAATTTTAATGGACATCGCTCGTACTTGAGGAAGACAAGGTTTGGCATTTCGTGGTGGGGGCGATGACTGCAATGGAAACTTTCAGCAACTCGTTCAGCTTATGTCTAGGCATTGTAGTGTAATGAAAAAGTGGCTTTATGATCGGAATTTGCGTCCATATCATGTGTCTTACTTGGGAGAGAAATCACGGAATGAATTCATAGAACTACTTGCAGCAGAAGCAAGAAAAAAATGATTGATGAAATAAAAAAAGGCGGATTTTTTTCAGTTATGCCAAATTCGACGCCTGACACTTCTAATAAAGACCGTCTTTGTGTTGTTGTTCATTATGTTGTTGAAGAGGGTAAGGCTAAGGAGAGACTTCTAGAAGTTGTTGAACTTTCTGACAAGACTGGTGAGGGAATCGTAAAAACAATTTATGATGTTCTGTAAGGAATTAATTAGATTTGAACTATATAGCATTTCAGTCCCACGATTGTGCCAGCGCAATGTCAGGAGAAAACAAAGGAGCACAGAGGAAATTATCTGAAATTGTAGGGCGCGAAATCACTTACTTGCCTTCTCAGGCACACAGAGCTAACACGTTTCTGAAACATAGTTGTGATGCAAATGGTATTATTGGTGAGTTCTTTAGTGTCCTTGAAAATGTGTATGTATTTTTTTCCATAAAGTACAAAACGTTTTAATTTCTTAAGTAGCGAACTATCCAAATCTGAAGTAGCACTTCATTTGCGTAGCATTTCAAAGACCCGTTGGACAGGGGCCGCCGAAGCAATCAGAGCTCTCTGGGCATCACTTAATGAAGTCGTGAAGGTTCTAAATACAATGTCTACGTCTTGTCAGTTTGATAATACCAAAATCTGCAGCGCTTAGTCTGAGAAAGAAGTTATTGTGTTTTGACTTCATTGTTTCAATAATGTTTATGAAAAATATTATGTTTATGAAAAATATTTTAACACAGGAACTTGAAGAGAAGGAACTAAACATTCTTGAGGCATTTGTTATCATTGAACGCGTCATAAGATCATTGGAAGATATCAGGAATGATAGTGAAAGAATGAAGAATCTGATTCTGAGTGCCATTTCGTTTGCAGACTCTTTGGGTGTTGATGCTGAAATTGACTTCAATCGTCATCGTCGTCATCATGTAGCGCCTAAACGTCTGGATGACAACGCGGAGTCGCAAGTTCATCATACTCTGGAGTCGTTTTATTCAAAACGAGTCTATAGCAGTGTTAGATACGCTTCTTATCTTGTACAAGGAAAATCTGAAGAAGTGCGTAGAACTAGTCAAACGTCTTTTCTTAATTTTCAGTGCACCCATGAAGAGAGAAAATATCAGTATCAGCCGTGTTGAAGAAGCAGTTTCTTTATATCCAGCAGCAGCTTCAAAGTTTGATTCTTTTGCAGTGCTATCCGAGTTGGAAATTCTCAGTGATCAGTGCGTGAGTGAAGTATCATTATCAGGTGTAATGAGTACAGCTGAAACTATGAAAAATGTGCTACCCCTGGCAAACAACATTTGTCGTCTTGCAATTACAGCCCCAGTGTCAGTTGCGTCTAATGAGAGAGCGTTCAGAATAGTTAAAAACTACATACGTACGACAATGATGGACAATAGTCTAGATTACCTCATGATACTGTGTAGCGAGAAAGATGTTGTAGATAGTCTTAATATAAGCTAGATTGTTCACAGATGGGCACTTCTTAAACAACGCCGTGTCCAGATAGTTTCAGAATAATTTTTTGTTGGTTCACATGAATTTCTTTAAACGAAACGTGTTTCTTTCTAAAATGTAAGATATACTTCAGTATGTAAATTCTTGTTATTTTCAAGAATTTGACTAAAAGTGTAACTTCTTCCTCTTTAAAAATATGTGAAATTTATTTTTGAGAATAGAAGTATGTTATTGTTATTATTAATTTACATAGTGCACGAGTTAAAGAAACAAGATTTCACTTTTTAATTGTAACTCGTTGTATTCAAATATAATGGATATAAGATGTTCATTTATGTAAAAATTTCATGTTGTCAAAAAATGAATACTCTGCAAAAAGAGGATGTTTTACAAATCAAAAGTTTATAGTATATTGGCTGGCGAGTGTGTAAAATGCGCTTATCACAAACTAGTTTGGAGGAAAAGCACTTTCATTTCTTTTACGTCATAAGGAATTCTGTTATAAGTAGTGTTGTAAAAAAACGTTTTATTCTGTGAATTTTTTTTTCAATAAAAAACGTCGTTCTTTTTCATGTTTTTTTCAAATGTCTGTTTTTTTCTGGCAACTATTATTTACTGATTTATGTTGTAGATTATTGAAATAATCAACAGAACTTGAGTCGAAGCCCTCGTAACTTACAAATCGTTCGTTTCTTTGTACCTACACGAGCAAACTTGTGTGATTATTCCTTTCGGACCCAGGTCATTTTTGGCGTTTTCCTACAGTTTCAGTTAGTGACTTATTGCTCAAAAACCGTTCATTCGATTGACATGGTTAAGGCCTTGTTTTATAGAAAATGGGTGTGGCTATTTTTGGTGTAAGTTGCATTGCAGTGTTGCCAGCGGGTGGGAAATTATTAAGGGAAATGTAGGGGTAATTTTTTTAAAAAAATCCCCAACTGAATTTCAAAATTTTTTGTATCTAGTAGCACTGCTGCTATATGGGTTCAAGTCACCAAAAAAATTCTTTGGTGTGTTGACAAGGTATAATGAAATCCTGAAGTCGCTGGTCTCCATTCAAAGAGGGAAAGAAAAAATTCTCTGTCATCATACTTATGAAATTTGGACACTTTTTACGCCTCAGAAGCAAAAATCAACAGATATGCCGGGGCTACAGCTTCTCTAATTATCCTATTGAAACTTTTTATGGTGCGTTGTGTAGGCTAAGAACGAGGCTTTTAGACACTGGTAATTTGTTTGAGTGTAGCCAACAAGAGGGAAATAATAGAAACAGAAAAGGGATTTTTTTCCAAAATTTGCCCCTAAAATCTGGAATTAAAATTTTCTGTAGCTGGCAACACTGCTATGAGATACACACAAACTATCTTAAAATAAGATTTGGTATCCCTCTAATACAGCGTTTCCCAACCGGTGTGCCGCGGCACACTGGTGTGCCGCGAATGGGTCGCTGGTGTGCCGCGAGGAAATCGAAACAAATTATTAATTCTATAGGAACCAAATTGCAAGACATAGGGGAAAATGTATATTTGTATTTCACATTACTATGAACCTCTACTATAAAACTACAATTTTAAGTTTCATACTGTGTTACTTTTCTGTACATTTTTAATGTTGGGAAACGTATTTATCATTGTCATGACCATTATTGCTTCTTTATTGTTGCAGACTATTTCGTAACTTGAAATTTTAACATATCATTCACTAAATTCAACAAAGCAAACATGCATACAAATTACCTACATTTGTGTTTTAAAGGTACAGGAGATTTGTTTATTTGTTCGTTATTTAGTGATCTTCCTTTTTAGTGAAAGATTAGATACAGTTTTTGAAAGAGAAAGTGGATTTTTAAAAACCCGAGTCCTATATTTCATTGCAATTGTTTTCTATTTTAAAATTAGAATGAAAAATAAGCATAATGATTTGCCACGGGAGAAAACCAGTGATCGAGCTTTCTTCTCTCTAAGAAGGAGATCAGTAATCACAGAAAAATACCAAGGTATATATATGGGTGTGCCGCGAGAATTCGAATTACACCTGTAGTGTGCCGCAAGTTGAAAAAGGTTGGGAAACGCTGCTCTAATATATCTTACAAGTATTGTGACGATATCTAATAAAGTAAGCATGTCGATAAAAAATACCTCATTCTACCTTTCTCAGTTATCTTTCAAAGTAGAGAACAAGGTCTATTGTAAACCTCAACTCTACTTCCCCTAATTATCCTATTGAAACTTTCTATAGTGCTTTGTGTAGGGCAAAGACGAGACTACCAGATATTGGTACGTTTGTTCCGATGTAGCCAACAAGAGGCAAATAATAGAGACAAAACAGATAATTTTCCCAAAATTTCCCCCTTAAAGTTTGGAATTAAAATTATCCAGACAGACGTAAACTATCTTGAATTAAACATTGGTACACCACTAATATATCCTACAAGTATTATGGCGATATTTAAATAACAAAGCTTTTAATTATCAAAAATATATTACGGTAAACAGAAAAGTAGGGGAAAACTAGAAAAATCAAGGGTTAGAACCTAAATACGAATTTTTCGTGCTCCCCCTAATTACTCCATTGTAACGATCTGTATCCCCGTTTGTTCAGTAAGGACAAATGTTCGACTCGTGTAAGTTTACTTGCACTCGGACGTATAGGAACGGATTTACAAATAAAAATTTGAAATTTTTTGCCCAAATTTAGGGAATTTTTTATTTCCCTTATTGGCAACACTGCACGCAAGCCCGTCCAATTGATGTCAATCCATCCGAGGTATCTGCCTGGCAAGTCTTAAGGTTTCTCTACAACGAAGGAAGCTACAGGGAAAAAAGAAGTAAAGGAAATTCGAAATTCGAAAATTCTCGAATTTTTGACTAGGGTGAAATTTGAGAAGGAAATTCGACACCCAGAAGAAAAAGAAATTAATATGATAAACTATGGTCCAACCATATTTGGCAGGAATAATATCCCGATATCTTAAATTAGTGTCCACACAGGAGCGGATTAAAAAGTGACACACCCGTTTGTCCACTTTGGCTACCTGGGCCACCGAGTGTACATTTGATTACATTTTTTTACTAGTACCCCTTGTTGTTGTTGTTGTTGTTGTAGTTCTAGTCTCGACTAATAATATATAACACGTCCAGAAAGTAAGTTCCGTTTCAATTTATCTCCGCTGCAGCGCTGCGATCGCAGTTCCGCACATGCGCGGTAGACGCTCTGTATCAAGGAGAAGAAACGTGCGCCATTTGGAGATCGCTGTCAGTCACGTACGCTTTGTTGTGCTTGTTTACAATGTCGGTGTTGATTGAAAATCCCGCCGCTTGTGAAATCAGAGCGGTGATTCGTTTTCTGAATGCGAGGAAAGTGAAACCAAGTGAAATTTATCGGCAAATTTGCGATGTTTACGGACAAAATGCGATGAGTGATTCAATGGGTCCCACAATTCAATGAAGGACGTAGTGACGTGCACGATGAAGAACGAAGTGGGCGTCCATCTTTGATTACAGAAGAACTGGTTCACGCGATTGATGACAAGATCCAGGAAAACCGCAGCGATTTTAATCTGTTCTTACATCTCAAGTCTTTCCTTGGCGGTCAACACTTCAACAATGACGACGAGCTGAAAGAAACTGTTTCCGACTGGTTGAAGACACAGGGGGCAAACTTCTATGAAGAAGGTACACAAAACCTTGTGCCACGCTATGACAAATGCCTGCAAAATTTCGGCAGTTATGTGGGAAAGTAGTTTAAGAGTTGTAGAATTTTGTGCAATAAATAATTTCTGTATCTGTATACAATTTAATTTTATTACCAAACGGAACTTACTTTGTGGACGTGCCTCGTAATATCGTTGTTGTAAACAATAACTTTATAAGGAAAATTTTCTTTCCTTTTTACATCTTATTTCCAACACTGTTGGTGAGAAATGCAGGGTGTTTCAAAATGAATGTCGGGGTTTTAAGTCTTCGTAGTATTTATCACATTTTACGTACAATTATAAGCAATGCATCAAGTAAAAGAGCACCTCAAACAGCATTTGCTACAAGTTTTCGATGTGAGATTCATTCGTCACACGGCACACATCTAGTCGATAGACGAGAAATGCCCATAAACTTTCCGCCATATAGCACAAAACACATTCAATTTAGGGGAGTCTAGTTTCAACTGTACCATCTCGTGAGGATTTGCTGACGGCCAGATGGAAACATTATGAGTGTTCACATTAGCTCTTAGATGAAATCTCGATTTATCACTGAAAACGACACGATCCAGAAAATCTTCATTGTTATGCAGCAATATTTCACTTGCGAAATTGACACGTAAACCGTAGTATGTAGGCTTTTGACCTGTAGCAACTGCAAACGGTAAGGGCGTATTTTCAAGCGTCTCCTTACTATTCTTTACACAGATGGTTGCACTGTACAGATTCAGTCTTTATTAAAACACAAAAAGTTTTCTGCTCTCTAGTCTCTATCTTTGCTACTTGCTCTTTCTAACGGCAGACAGAAGAAACAATGCATGTACATGCGTGCGTACAAAACTACTTGAGTTGCTCTTTCATTTCATAAAATATTTATAATTGTAAGTTAATTGTAATAGATACTACAAAGTTTCAAAACCCTAATATTAATTTTGAAACACTCTGCATTACTTCAAATTGTGTCATCCTATATTCATGTCTTCTATACACATATCATCAGGGCCGGCCCTAGGCAATTTGTCGCCCCGTGCAATGACATAATTTGCCGCCTCTTCCTTCCACCAGAAAGAATAAATCTTAAAAGTCTTGATTTTAAGTATGCTACTCCAGCATAAACAACGAAGGGGAGGGTGAGTACAGTCGCACTCAGAAGGGCTCAAATACTTACTAAAAATGCAACCCCGTTGTGTCTGATTTTTCTTTAAATATTGATCTACGTATTATGTTAGTGAAAGATAAAGGAAACACACCTGCAGAGGAAAGATGGTAATCCTTTTTATAGAATTAAATATCGAGCTTCAATCTCAATGTATCAGTTTGCAATTCCAGTGCAACTAGCTCTTTCATCTTTATTTCTTGATTTCCCTTCTACATCTGTTAATATTTCTTTAAAACTTGTTTCTATTTTCAATGATAAGGAACTTGTTTCTGACAAAAACAAGACTAGTTGTCATATCAAAATTGTGATAACTTACTAAATGGAAGATATATTCGCTACTATTGAAGAATTGAATTCTTGCATTTGACAACAATCAAGCAATTTGTGCTCGGATTTATTCGACCATTTGCTTTAGCATTGTCCATGCGATCTTAAACTAATGCAACCTAAACATAATTTATGAATGTAGTATTCAAATAGGTCAGCGTAGTAAATGAAGTCTGTTTGCAACAAGAAATATTTAATTTAAATAATATACTTGAGACAGATTTTGCCGAACCCTCCAAACTTGCTGCTCCATGCAAATGCACGTGTTTCATATATGGCAGAGACGGCTCTGCATATCATATATATCTACTCGATAAATTATTTATATATATTTAGAAAAATACTAGTAGGCACATTAGTTTTTACCTATAGAAAAGTTATTTGAATTTTATACTGTTCAAGATATTATTTTCCTACTTATTAGAGGCCTGGTTTCACGAAAAAACAAAATTTCATTTCTACTTTTATTTCTTAGTTGATATCATGAAAACTGCTGAAACCCGAATTGTTAATAGTTATGGTATTCATGTAAAATATTTGTAGCGTATCAGTATCTAGCGTTTAATTTATGTTGCATTTTACGGTGATTACACCTACATAAAAATATCTCATACTTAAATAGACGTAAGATGCATTACAAATGACTATTTGGAAAAAAAACGAAAATTAAAAAAAAAGGAGAGACAATGTTTTTTTTCTAAAAAAAACGTACATTTCTGAAAAAATACGAACGTTTTTTTCAATTTACAACATTAGTTATAGGTATTAAGTAACCAGAGGACATTATAACATGCTCGTAATGTGATATGACCTCGCTGATTTTGTATACACGACTCCAAAAGCGCATTACCACCTGCAATTCTCATTTTCCTGTAATAGCAGGCAACCCAGAAAGCTCGGCGGTTGGGTTGGTTGCAAATTTGAAAGGTGTTGGACTAAACCTCAATTTTGTCAAAAATATATCAGTGTGGCAAACTGCAAATAAGAGAATAAAACAAATTGTTAAGAATGTCAATTTTATTGTGACGGAGTTAGATCACATCAAAAGTTACAAAATGACTTACTTAAGCAGTTCAAACAAGATGAATGGCAAGAAACAGATACAAGAACAAAGCATTTCTCTCTTCCCCCCCAATCCATCCATAAAAAGAAACTCATAAAAAGAAAAAGTTATATAATATAAAGGTTTCATATAAAAGCCTAACAGCACAAAAACAAATAGATAAACGAAAAGAAAAAGAGACAAACACACAATAGGGGACACCAGTGGCGTAGCAGACTTGCGGCAATCCCATGCAAGATAAAGAAATGGGACCCTAATTGTAAACCCCATTTTTATAATAATAATAATAATAATAATAATAATATATATATATTATTATTATTATTATTATTATTATTATTATTATTATTATTATTATTATTATTATTATTATTAAAAAGTCGTTTCCTTTTCAAAATCTCTGACTCTGCCTAAGAGCATGAATGCATATAGCGATCATGTGTGCACGTTTTGTCAATGAGCGGTCCCAAACGCCAAAAGGGGTGTAAATCTTCAACAGAGAGAAATAAAAAAAAAAACTTTATTATGGTAAATTCTAGTTCAAAGTTCGAAGCACTTGCATTTGCACGTGATTTTTTGTTTCTTTTTTCAGGGAACAGAAAAGTTCTGCCGCCTAAGAAGTTATACCAGATAATATGGCAAATTTGTGGTAATAAAGATATTATGATTAGAAAACGATATTGTAAAAAGTAAGTTTAATTTCTTCATCCATCGCAAGTCTTAAGGGCCCTTTATACCTCGCCGCCCCCCCAATATCGATATCGAAAATTTAGAATGATATATTCATGTCCAAATATTTGCCATATCGAATCTTGATATATGATAATATAGATATCGACGAAAGCGATGTATCGACATATCACAGGCCCAGGAACGAGAAGTGATGCTTGAAATATACTGAAACCAACAATCAAATTCTAAATAAGTTCTCCATTTCCGTATTCAATGTTGAGAGGGAAGGGTGTGAATCCGAATAGAAATTTTAAGAAAAACAAATGTTAAGATAAAAGTAGGTTTTCCGTCTCACTTTGAATATAAAAATTAACAGAAAACTATTACTGTAATTTACCTTTTACTTCTGTTTCTGATTATCACAAATCAGCGACAGTACACATACTTCACAAAGTATGCTAATACACTCTATAACTTTTCACAACCAAGCAAGCCGGAAGATGAATTTCCTGTGATATTAAAGTGGAATGTTCTACAAAATAATCACAATTCATTGGCCATATTTCTATCAGTACTTTAGTATGGACTAGTAGCTACAAGACTGACAGAACTGGAGATTAGAGATCTCATTTCTTTTTCTCTCAGACTAAAAGACCAGCATTTTCCTGAGGTTTTCGTTTTCTTAATATAAGTCCGCTATCCTGGGCTAATTCTGGCTACCGCGGTTTCGAGGTAATCGGTAAACGAAAGAGCAAAGTTTGTCGACTCTCAACTCTCGACAGTTTGTGAGAAGATATTTCACAGTTCATGTTGTTATTTCTTCGTTACAAAAACGCTTCTACTTGACTCTATTCATGGTGAATTACTGAACTTATAAACATTTACAATTATTGAAAACTGAATAATAATTTTTAAACATAAAAAATCGTTACAGTTCAGTAGAATGCAGAAGTGAAAGGAAATATTGTTTATTTGTTGAGATGTGCAAACTGAATGTGAATAATAAGTGTTTCCCATTCTCTTGTCCAGAGGCGGATCTACGATCATCGGGCAGTGGTCTTTACCATTGAAAGATATTGCTTCTTAAAATGTTTCCTAGTAACTTCCAATCTTGTTGTTCTTGTTGGGCGCGGTGGCTCAATGGTAGACCGCTTACTTTGGCGCATGGGGTCCTTATTGTTTCGATCCCCGGCCAAGTAAGTTTGCGGTTGACAAGATTGTATCCGTAGCTTTTCTCAGGGCATACCCGCTTCTTGCCACTTTTCACTCCATCATTTCTTCTATTATCATTGACTTGCTTTAATCATTGGATGCGGTGGCTCCGTGGTAGAGCGCTTTCTCTCGTGCATGGGGTATTTATTGTTTCGTTCCCCAGCCAAGTAAGTTGTGTGATGTACAGTATCGTATCCGTAGGTATTCTCAGGGTACTCCCGCTTGTTCCCACTTTTCATTCCACCAATTCCTCTTTTATGATTGACTTGCTTTAATCAATCGGCGCGGCAGCTCAGTGGTAGAGCGCTTCCTCTTTTGCGTGGGGTCCTTATTGTTTCAATCCCCACCCAAGGAAATTTGTAGTGGACAAGATCATATCCATGGTTTTTCTCAGGGTACTCCCGCTTCTTCCCACTATTCATTCTACAAATTCCTCTAATATTATTGACTGGCTTTAATCATTGCGCGCGGTGGCTCAGTGGTACAGCGCTTCCTCTGGTGGACCAATTAGGTTTGAGGTGGATGACATCGTATCTGTGGGTTTTGTCCGGGTACTCCCGCTTCCTCCCACATTTTATTCCACCAATTCCTCATTTATCATTGTCTTCCTTCAATCGTTGAGCACGGTGGCTCAGTGGTACAACGCTTCCTCTGGTGCGTGGGGTCCTTACTGTTTTGATCCCTTGCGTGATAAATTTGTAGTGGACAAGATAGTATCCGTGGGTGTTGTCAGAGTACTCCCACTTCTTCCCACATTTCATTCCACCAATCCTTCTATTATCATTGACTTGCTTCAATCATTGGGTGCCGTGGGTCAGTGGTAGAGTGCTTCCTCTGGTGGGCCAAATAGTTTTTGGTGGACAAGATAGTATCCGTGGGTTCTGACAGGGTACTCCCGCTTCCTCGCATATTTCATTCCACTAAATCTTCTATTATCATCGACTCTCTTCGATCATTAGGCGCAGTGGCTCAGTGGTAGAGCGTTTCCTCTGGTGGGCCAAGTAAGTTTGTGTTGGACAAGATCGTATCCATGGTTTTTGCAAGATACTCCCGCTTCCTCCCACATTTCATACCACCAATTCATCTATATTCATTGACTTACTTTAATGATTAGACGCTGTGGCTCAGTGGTAGAGCGTTTCCTCTGGTGGGACAAGTACATTTGTGGTGGACAAGATGGTATCCGTTTGTCAGGGTACTCCCGCTTCCTCCCACATTTCATTCCACCATTTCCTCTATTACCATTTACTTGCTTTAATCATTGGGAGCGATGGCTCAGTGGTAGAGGGCTTCCTCTGTTGGGTCAAGTAAGTTTGTGGTGGACAGGATCGTATCCGTGGGTTTTCTTAGGGTTCTCGTGTTTCTTCCCACTTTTCATTTCACTAATTCCTCTATTATGTTTTGCTTGCTTTAATCATTGGGAGCGGTGGCTCAGTGGTAGAGTGCTTCCTCTGGTGCGTGGGGTCTTTAATGTTTCGATCCCCGGTCAAGTAAGTTTGTTGCGGACAAGATCGTATTCGTGGTTTTTCTCAGTGTACTCCCGCTTCTTCCCACCTTTCATTCCACCAATTTCTCTATTATCATTGACGCTTTAATCGTTGGGCGCGGTAACTCAGTGGTAGAGCTCTGGTACATGGGGTCCTTATTCTTTCGATTCCCGGCCTATTAAGTTTGTGGTGGACAAGGTCGTATCCGTGGGTTTTCCCAGATACTTCCGCTTCCTCCCACATTTCATTCAACCAATTCTTCTATCATCATTGACTTGCTTTAATCATTGGAGAGGTCTTGGTCTCTTGAGCATTGCGGTGATGTCATAAATCAGATTCGGTCCCAAGCATTTGGGTTGTGATGTAAACCTTTGCTGTGGTTCAATCTCAGTATTTTATTACGCGAGATAAAACCATCCATACAGCTATAAATGTTGTTCTGTCTTGCGGAACCAGTTATTGATATTGAGCCAATTCGGAGCCCCATTTCTGGCGCTTTTTCGGCCAGGAACCGATTTCGGGCAATACGCTGTCCTCAAACGACTAGAATCTTTCCAATATTACCATCCGCGTCCAACAACCCCATGTTTAAAAGGGGAATATAAAGGACTCGTGTCTAAAAGTTGCGGACCCAGTTTCTTGAGGTTCTAGGCTAGGGATCGATTTCTGATATCACAATTGTGCTCAACGGATCAAAACCTCCCAAATGTCGCCAACGCCGTCCAACAACTTCATGTTTAATAGGCGAATAGAATAGACCCGAGCCCATAAAGTCAGGACTCCATTCCTTGAGCTTCGTGGCCTGGGCCTGATTTCTGACAATACTACTGCACTCAGGGGCAGTGGTTAGGGATGGGCAGGAGCGAGTTCGAGCGAGTTTCTTTTAAATTCGATTCGACTCAAAACAGACATCTCTTAGCTCGACTCGAGAACTCGACTCGAAAAATTTCTTCCAACTGGACTCGAATTTGGATCGAGTTTCGAGTCGAGTTGAGCCAAAACGAGCCAAATCTTGTGTGTAGTTTCAAGTTCACTTTTCACTTATTCTGCATAAACAATACAATTATTATCAATGTTGCTACTTCCACTACAACTTATTATTATTATTATTATTATTATTATTATTATTATTATTATTATTATTATTATTATTATTATTATTATTAAATTCTGTAATTAAACTTGAAAGATAGGCGGTTTGCGACTGAATACTAAAAACTAGTTGTCTGCCGATTTCGGTAGTCGTGAAATCTAGGACACAAGGACATCGTTCACGAGGTTCTGGGTTTGAGTTCCAAGTATTCGTGCTTGAGCCAAAATTTGTTAAAAGTTATAGCGTGCCAGGCAAACATGTTTAAAACTGTTCTGCCTGGGACTGCGGTTGTCAACGACTTGTGCTTGGCTCACAGCTTATCCAATATCAAACCGAACCGAGAAGCAGGGATGCGCACGAGTCGGGACACAATTTGTAAAATTCGAGTCGAATGTCTCAAAACTCTTCACATATTTTTAAAAATAATTTTGAAGAAACTAATCACTCAGAAGCGGGTAGCATACGCGCCTTTGGTGTGGGAGACCCTGGTTCGATTCCCGGCGGGAGCTCATGTGGTTCGGATTCCACGTTATTCAGTAGGTCCACGTCTCATATAGCCTCGCTGCTGAAAGGGACGTTGAACTCAAAATCAACTCAACCAAGGGGAGCTACAGCCCTCTTAACACTCAGGTATACACTGGATAAAATAGGCTTCAATCCTGCTTTACACAAGATAAGGTGGCAAACTGTGATTTAGTCGCTCCCTTGATCATATCCTGGATTCGCAGCTTTAAGGGTCCATAGCTGTAAAACTATGGGACCTATCGTTAGGGATGTGCACGAGACGAGTCGAGACAGAATTTTCCTGACAAATTTCGAGTCGAGACACAGCTCTTCCAATAGAAAAGAATACATTTTTCGAGTCGAGACACCACTTTTACAGTACATTTTCGAGACGAGACAGCCTCAAATCTTGTCTCGTGCGCATCCCTACCTATCGTAGTCGGGTTAAGACTTCACTTAGAAACTAATATGTGCGCTATCAAAAAATACAATGTTTCAGAATCTAAAGTACACACGCGACAATTTTTAAAGAGGAACTTTGGCTACATGCATATAATTTGTAGTACTCACCAAATACCTGTATAAAAATTGTTGCAGAAGTATGGCAGAATTCTGAAACATGGATATGTGGATAGCGCACGTACTAGTTCCTAAATAAAGTCTTGACCCTACTACGGTAAGTCGCTTAGTTTTGGAGCTATGGGCCTTTAAAGTTCATTTCTTCATGTTTTTGGCAGCCTATAACTAAGAAATTAAACATTTGTGCACCCAGGTTGGTTATTACCTTTTGACTTATCTTGGTGTCAGGAACAGTATTTCTTCCAGATATGTTTTTGGGGGCACTGCCCCCCTCCCTGGAGCTCTGAGAGTGCCCCCCGGAGGAGACCAAAATAATACGTCTATAATACAATAATAAATAGAATAGTACCAGCAGTGCCTCCCCCCCACCCGGAACATTTTTTCTGAAAGAACAACTGGTCAGGAATCTGCTTGCAGTTCTTTTAATGGAGTATCGCATCGCAGTTTGCAATGCAAATGGGAATGCAATGCACTGCAAACATGGAAATGCAATGCAAATTGAAAAATGTATAGCAAATTGCGATACATCTTTGTGTCTTAAATTACTACGTAAGCTAAAATAAGGAGCAAGTTAAAAATATATTACTATTATTTCAAGAAACATCCCCCGACTTGAAGGATCGGTTATTGCAAGAAAAAATGCCTCGACTTTGGATTACAATATTTTTCCACTTTTGTCTTTCCTTCCCTTTGTCACTTATTGTTACTGAGTCATTCTTCAGATCTTCTCAGGTTTCGGGTCATTATCTTTGTTTCTGAGCGTGTAATAATAAAAAAAAGTTCCTTGAAGAAAAGGCGCATTGGCAGCAGATTGGACCGAGCCGATATATGGTATACTGTATATAGCATGATCGGGGCTTGGTTAGTAAAGCGCAGAAGTGCGTACAGTAGATCAGTAAAACAGTAACGGTATTCTTCAATGCCGAAAACACAGTATAGGAAAACACACTCATCTTTCTCTCTCTTTTCTTTTTGCTTTTCATTTGAAGTACTGATATACCGGATGCCCATTTAGGTTCCTTGTTAAAACTAACATATGTTTTAGCAAGATTTCTTCCTGGGAGACGCCGCGAACCTCAAACAACATCCCGAACAAATGAACTCCCTCTTTCTGTGTGTGTTTGAACCAATGCGTTGTTTTTCCTAATCCTAATTGTTGAATTTGTCGCTGAGGTAAAACTATTTCGCTCAATTTGACAAATAATATAATAAAATATAATACTTATCCAACAAGGAAAGGCAGTGAACCCTAAAGTACCCCTGTAGCAGGGTCGGTTCCAGAACGGACTTCTGGGGGGGGGGCATGAATTGTAATACTGCTACTTAGCTAGTTTTAAGAGCTCCAAATTCTGGGATGGGTTTTATTTATATATAAAAAGATCGGGAGGGAGGCGATTGCCCCGATCGCTCCCTAGATCCGTCCCTGCCGTATAGCTTCTCCCCGAAATTAAAAGCATTAATCTATTATTTCCAATTCGAAGTTATTTTCGCTTCCATGTTAATGGTGATGGAGTTCTTGTTCTTTGTATCTCTGTATTCAAGAAAATAATAATAATAATAATAATAATAATAATAATAATAATAATAAAGATATTTTTCACCCTTCTTTAAAATTTCTGTGGACTTGTCTGAATCTGGATATGTTTTTATATAGTGTATAATGCAGAAAAAGCGCTTTACCACTGAGCCACTGCGTAAAATGATTGAACCAAGTCAATGATAATAGAAGACTTGGTGGAATGAAATGTGGGAGGAAGTGGGTGTACCCTGACAAAACCCACGAACACGATCTTGTCCAACACAAACGTACTAGGCCGGGGATCGAAAAAGTAAGGACTCCACGCACCAGATGAAGCGTTCTACTACTGAGCCACCGTGCGCAATGAGTGAAGCAAGTCAACGATAGTGGAGGAAGTGGTGGAATGAAAAGTGAGAAGAAGCGGGAGTTCAGTGAGAAAACCCACGGATACGATCTTGTCCACCACAAACGTAGTTGGCACACCAGATGAAGCGCTCTACCACTGAGCCACTGCGCCCAATGATTGAAGGAAGTTAATGATAATAGAAGAAACGGTGGAATGAAATGTGGGAGGAAGTGGGAGTAACCTGAGAAAACCCACGGATAAGATGTCCACCATAAAATCAATTGACCCAACAGTGGAAGCGCTCTACCACTGAGCCACTGCACAAAAATGATAGAAACAAATCAATCATAATAGAAGAATTGGTGGAAAGAAATGTGGGAGGAAGCAGGAATACCCTGAATAAACCCACGGATACGATCTTGTGCACCACAAAATAATCAAGACGGGGATCGAAACTAGGGATGGCCAGACGGATCCGGATCTCGGATATCCGGATCCTACAAGATCCGGATCCGGATCCTATAAGATCCGGATCTCGGATCCGGATCCGAAATTTCGGATCTTGGATCCGGATCCGAAGTTTCGGATCTTGGATCCGGATCCGAAGTTTCGGATCTTGGATCTGGATCCGGAATTTGGGATCTTGGATCCGGATCCGAAGTTTCGGATCTTGGATCCGGCTCCGAAGTTTCGGATCTTGGATCCGGATCCGAAGTTTCGGATCTTGGATCCGGATCCGAAATTTCGGATCTTGGATCCGGATCCGGAATTTCGGATCTTGGACCCGGATCCGAAGTTTTGTATCGGATCCGGATCTGAAGTTTTGAATATTGGATCCGGATCCGGATATCCGGTTCCTGGATCCACACCCGAAATTTCGAAGTTCAGATTCGTACTCCTGTTTTGAATATTTTAGGCCTCAGATTGAGACCCAGAACTAAAATATCCATATGTATAAAATTTACTAGGTGAATTTTATCTAACTCAGTGGGAAGACAATTCAATTTAAATGACAAAAGATTACATCAAAATCTCATTTTCACATTTTTCGGGGTTAGACCCTTGTTCCGCACACCCCATCATTTAGTCTTTAGTATATCTTTAAACGTACTACAAGTATGCCACTTTCATCTGAAGTCAGTAGTTGTATAGATCTGCCTTTTTTATATATTAATCGAGTTAGGATTAATATTCGATTGTTTGTGAGACCTATGATAATATTTTCAGAATGAGTTATAACGTTGAAAAACTGCATAGTAATGCTGCATATTTTCTTTGTGCCACATTGGAATTTAATGTAGTCTATCTTATACAATCGGCTCTTATGATTAATTCAATGATCTGCAGCATTACGCTAAAATCATGGATGTCTTTGAATTTTCGTCATCATTTCTATTTTTTTTTATTACGAGCAAAATAAATATTATAAGCGGTATTTTACATAATACATATAGGCGCAGATCAGTCAGTTGATTGCTTAAAGTTTATAGCAAAGCTATTACATTTCTAAGACACTGGCGGCCTTAGGACAAAATCCATGGCTTTCCCATAAAATCTTAAATATCTCTATATAAAAAGGGCAAAGTCCTGAGTGACTGAGTGAGTGAGTGACAGATCACCGTACAGACCAAATCGCTTAAGCTACAAACTTGAAATTTGGACAGTTTATAGGGTTTGTGACGTAGGATACCACTAAGGAAGGACTTGGGGAAATTCGACGAGGAAGGGGGGAAATGGGGTGGAAAATATTGATGATTCTTGACGTTAGATACTTCAAATTTGGTATTTGGGTTTCTCATTGAAAATAATTTGATACTTGTTTAAGTGTTTTTTGATATTTAAATTAGAAGGGGCAGGGAAGATATAGAAAGTAAAAAAACGGCTGGTAATTGCAATTTTGCAATTAGTATAATAATATGCCTATATCTCGGAAACTTAAAGGGTTAGAAACATGGAATTTGGTATTTGGACTTCTCACTTAAAATAATTAGATACGTATTTCAACGTTTTTTTTATGTGTGGCCCAGAAAGGAAGAAAAAGGGCGAGAAAAAAATTAAGTGGGGATTACAATTATTGTATTAATATGTTATATCCTTTAAGGTTAGAGACTTGAAATTTGGTATCTGCACTTCTCATTGAAAATAATTTGACATGTGTTTCAGTGTTTTTTGACGTTTTAGTAAAAAGGAAAAGAAAAGAGATGGAAAGGAAAGAGGGTGGGGATTGTAATTATTATAATAACATGTCGATATCTGGGAACCTCTGAAGGTTAGGAGCATAGAATTTGGTATTTGGACTTTACATTTGAAATAATTAGATATGTACTTAAGCGTTTTTTGATGTATGTCTTAGAGGGGAAGTAAAGGGGGGGAGAAAAGACTTTTATATCTCGGAATCCTGGAATGTTAGAGAAATGAAACTTGTTATTTGAACAAAAATTCGTTATCTTATGAAATGAAATGCTTGTGTTTTACATCCCATGTTTATGCCGGTTAGGCTAAAGGAGACGGTGATTATGAGAAATAAATGAAATGAAGAAAGTAGGAGGAAACGGGAAACCCCCGAGAAAACCCACGAGCACGGTGTTTGTCCACCACAAAGTCCACACGGTGCAAGCTGGGATCGAAACAAGTACCCCAAGCACCGGAGGTGAACGCTCTACCACTGAGCCACTGCGACCCCTTAAAAATTCGTTACGTTTGCAGGCCGTAGACCGAGCAAATGTGTGGGCTGGGGGGAAAGCCCCCATGTACTCGCACTGAAATTCGGTATGTCTCGGGATACCGGAATGTTATTACATACAATTTGATATTTGAACTGAGATTCGGTATGGTTGTAGGTTTACGAGGTACGAGGTCATAGGCCGATCAAATGAGATATCAGAGGGTCTAAGGGCAAATCCCCAGCCATTTCTTTTTAAATTGATTATGATTAGAGGCTTTTGTGGTGCGAGGTCCTAGTAACGGGGGTCTAGTGGCGAAGCCCCCAACTAGCCGAGGTCTATTAAGTATATAAATGTATTTGCGTAATGACTGGAAATTGCATGTATGGCTGTGGACAAAATTGCATAAGTAGCCACGAGAAATGACAATCCTTTAAGATAAAAATTTTAAAAAGCTACCAAAATGTACTCTTGAATGAGTTGTATAAAATTATGCTTGCGCAGGGGCGAATCCAGAACGGACTCTTGGAGGGGGCGGATGGATTCTTAGGGGGCGGTTGGGGATGCTAGCAGTGAAAAATTACTTACATGATCTGAAATTGCCACAAATTACTACTAAAGTACACTGTTAATGGTGGCGCTGGGTAGGGGCGAACGACTTTTCGCCCTCCCCCTGCATCCGCCTATGTGTTTACATGAATGATATAGCTCCTTATACAACCTATGCAGAGTTAATAGTAGTGGATTACTAATTACAAAGATACGTGTTACTGCTCGAGGCTCCATATGGTATTTTGTATACACATACAGTACATTAATACATTGATTTTGATACATTAATTGCCATTTAGAAATTCATCTCTACTACAATTCTTAATTCTAATTGGAGTGGTACGGTGACAGAGGAACGTATTTTTAAAGAAAGAAAAAAAAAAGCTCATCAAGAGCAAGAAAAGGAAATTGCTCCTTAATTTGATTTGATCTATATTTTATGGGCTGTTCTATTAGCAATGGCCTAGCCAATCACGACTAGGAAATGGCCTCATTCAGTGACCACAATAACTCAGAAAGAATTACAAAAGTAAGCAGCCAGAGTCTAATGAAGAAGCTTGGGCTTGAGACTAAGATTTCATCCCAGCATTTGACTAGTGTTACAGAAAACAAAGGACAAATTTCCATCAGG
The DNA here is from genome assembly GCF_964235325.1 of Thermobia domestica. NCBI lineage: Eukaryota > Metazoa > Arthropoda > Insecta > Zygentoma > Lepismatidae > Thermobia > Thermobia domestica. The sequence continues at coordinate 193,528,027 of NC_137456.1, forward strand.
ACGACAGCTTTAAAAAAGATTTACTACCTTTTCGGTCAAGTATTTCCACTAGAATCTAATCTGACAATGAGATTGCTCTCACCTAACTCGACAGTTTTACTCAATCAAATTTGGAGTAATTGTGACATATTAAGGCACGAAAACCAAATATCAACAGAATGAAGAGAACGCAAGGCTGTCACACGATCAGATACCAAAAGTGTCTTAAAATCTTATTTTAAGCATAGGAATGAAAATCAATTTGTCAATAATTTCGAAAATTTTGCTGATTCGGAACACCCGAATTTTCTGACACGGAGTTTCGAATCCGGATCCAAGATCCAAAATTTCGTATCCGGATCCAAGATCCGGTTTTTCGGATCCGGATCCAAAATCCGAAATTTCGTATCCGGATCCAAGATCCGAAATTTCGGATCCGGATCCAAGATCCGGTTTTTCGGATCCGGATCTAAGATCCGAAATTTCGGATCCGGATCCAAGATCCGGATTTTCGGATCCGGATCCAAGATCCGTTTTTTCGGATCCGGATCCAAGATCCGGATTTTCGGATCCGGATCCAAGATCCGTTTTTTCGGATCCGGATCTAAGATGCGAAATTTCGGATCCGGATCCAGTGTCCGGATATCCGGATCCAAAAGTATCCGGATCTGGCCATCCCTAATCGAAACATTAAGGACCCCACGCACCAAAGGAAGCGCTCTACCATTGAGCCACCGTGACCAATGATTAAATCAAGTCAATGATCAAAGAGGAATTGGTGGAATGAAAAGTGGGAAGAAGCTGGAGTAACCTGGCTAAACCCACGGATACGATCATGTCCACTACAAACTTACTTGGCCCACCCGATGAAGCGCTCTACCACTGAGCCTCTCCGCCCAATGATTGATGCAACTGAATGATAAGAGAAGAATTGGAGGAATGAAATGTGGGAGGAAGCGGGAGTACCCTGACAAAACCCACGGATACGATCTTGTCCACCACCAACTTATTTGGCCCACCAAAAGAAGCGCTCTACATCTGAGTCACCGCGCCCAATGACTAAAGAAAGTCAATGATAATGGAAGAATTGGTGGAATAAAAAGTTGAAAGAAGTGGGTGTACCCTTAGAAAACCCACGAATACGATTTTGTAGACTACAAACTTACTTGGTATACCAGAGGAAACGCTCTACCATTAAGCCACCGCGACTAATGATTAAAGTAAGTCAACGGTAATAGAGGAATTGGTGGAATAAAAAGTTGGAAGAAGCGGGTGTACCCTGAGAAAACCCACGAATACGATCTTGTCCACCACAAACGTAGTTGGCCCACCAGAGGAAGCGCTCTACCACTGAGCCACTGCGCAAAATGATTGAAACAAGTCAATGATAATGGAAGACTTGGTGGAATGAAATGTGGGAGGAAGTGGGTGTACCCTGACAAAACCCACGAATACGATCTTGTCCACCAAAATTTACATGGCCCGCTAGGAGAAGCGCGCTACCACTGCGCCACCGCGCCTAATGATTAAGCTTATTCAATAACAGAGGAATTGCTACAGTGAAAAGTGGGAAGAAGCAGGAGTACCCTGAGAATAGCCACGGACACGATCTTGTCCACCACAAACGTAGTTGGCCCACCAGAGGAAGCGCTCTTCCATTGATACACCGCGTCCAATGATTAAGGTAAGTCAATGATAATAAAAGAATTGGTGGAATAAAATGCGGGAGGAAGCGGGAGTACTCTGAGAAAACTCACGGATACGATCTCCACTACAAACGTAGTTGGCCCACCAGAGGAAACGCTCTACCACTGAACCACTGCGACCAATGATTGAAGCAAATCAACGATGATAGAAGAATTGGTGGAATAAAATGTGGGAGGAAGCGGGAGTACGCTAACAAAACCCACGGATACGATCTTGTCCACCACAAATTTATCAGGCAGGGGATCGAAACAATAAGGACCCCATGCACCAGAAGAAGCGTTCTACCGTTGAGCCAACGTGCCCAATGATTAAATCAAGTCAATGATTAAGAGGAATTGGTGGAATGAAACGTGGGAAGAAGCGGGTGTACCCTGACAAAACCCACGGATACAATCTTGTCTACCACAAACTTATTTGACCCACCGGAGGAAGCGGTCTACCACTGACCCACCGTGCCCAATGATTGAAGCAAATCAACGATAATAGAATTAGTGGAAAGAAATGTGGGAGGAAGCTGGAATACCCTAAATAAACCCACGGATACGATGTTGTCCACCTCAAATTTATTAGGATGGGGATCGAAACTTTAAGGATCGCATGCAATAGAGGAAGCGCTCTACCATTGAGCCACCCTGCCCAATGATAAAAGAGGAATTGGTGGAATGAAAAGTGGGAAGAAGCTGGAGTAACCTGGCTAGACCCACGGATACGATCATGTCCACTACAAACTTACTTGGCCCACCCGATGAAGCGCTCTATCACTGAGCCTCTCCGCCCAATGATTGATGCAACTGAATGATAAGAGAAGAATTGGAGGAATGAAATGTGGGAGGTAGCAGGAGTACCCTCAGAAAACCCACGAATTCGATCTTGTCCATTACAAACTTACTTGGCACACCAGATGATGCTCTCTACCACTGAGCCACCGCGTCCAATCATTAAAGGAATCAATGATTATAGATGAATTCGTGGAATGAAAAATGGGAAGAAGCGGGAGTACACTGAGGAAACCCACGTATGTGATCTTGTCCACCAAAAACTTAATTGGCCCATCAGAGGAAGCGCTCTAACACTGGGCCACTGGGCCCAATGATTGAAGCAAGTCAATGATAATAGAAAAATTGTGGAATGAAATGTGGGAGGAAGCGGGAGTACCCTGGCAAAGCCCATGGATACGATCTTGTCCACCACAAACTTACTAGGCCGGGGATCGAAACAGTAAGGACCCCATGCACGAGAGGAAGCGCTCTACCACTGAACCACCGCGCCCAATGATTACAAGTCAATGATAATAGAAGAATTGGTGGAATGGAAAGTGGCAAAAAGCGAGTGTACCCTGAGAAAACCTACGGATACGATCTTGTCCACCGCAAACTTACTTGGCCGAGGATCGAAACAATAAAGACCAGACGCACCAGAGTAAGCGGCTTACCATTGACCCTCACAACAAGAACAAGAAAATTGGAAGTTACTAGGAAATATTTTAAGAAGCCATATCTTTCAATGGTAAAGACCACTGCCCGATGATAGTCTTTTAATAACTCCATGAGCAGAAAGGACTGATATGTCCCTCTCTTATATGGTCTATTTCAAACCATATAAGTTATGCGGATATCATCCTTTATTCGTCATCCAGATGTAATCAGTTATCCGAATGTTCTATTATCCAGATATTATCCGTTATCTTAATCTTATAAATTATCCGAATAAATCCATTATCCGGATATTATCCGACATCCGGATATTATCCGTCATCCGGATATCATCCGTTATCCAGATCTTATCCGTCATCCGTTATCCGGATATTATCCGTTATCCATCAAGTGGATAGTATCCGTTATCTGGATATTATACGTCATTTGTTATCCGGATATTATCCATCAACCGGATATTGCAAATCCGGGTAAGTCTCTATCCGAGTTCAGTATAAAAATTATCCATACGTGGCATTCCCTAATCAGCATCATCAGGAGCATACACGAGGTAAATATCTTCAAAGTCTGCTACACAAGAGCGGGGGAGGATCCAGGGGTTGATTATGGCGATTGCTGTCCAGAAAGGGGATATTTCTTGTTTTATATATAAATAAAACCCATTCCAGAGTTTGGAGCCCTTAAAAGTAGTTCTAAATAGGAGTATTACCAACCACCGAGCCCCCAGAAGTCCATCGTAGATCCGCCTCTGGACAAGAGAATGGGAAACACTTATTATTCACACTCAGTTTGTACATCTCAACAAATAAACAGTATTTACTTTCACTTCTGCATTCTACTGAACTGTTACGACTTTTTATGTTTAAAAATAATTATTCATTTTTCAATAATTGTAAATGTTTATAAGTTCAGTAATTCACCATGAATAGTCAACCAGAAGTGTTTTTGTAACAAAGAAATAACAAAATGAACTGTGAAATATCTTCTCACAAACTGTCGAGAGTTGAGAGTCGACAAACTTTGCTCTTTCGTTTACCGATTACCTCGAAACCGCGGTAGCCAGAATTAGCCCAGGATAGGGTACTTATATTAAGAAAAAGAAAACCTCAGGAAAATGCAGAAGTCTTTTAGTCTGAGAGAAAAAAATAATGAAATCTCTAAATTCCAGTTCTGTTAGTCTTGTAGCTCTTAGTCCGTACCAAAGTACTAACAGAAATATGGCCAATGAATTATTATTATTTTGTAGAACATTCCACTGAACATTGAATGTGATACTGTGTAGAACATTAATATCACAGGAAATTCATCTTCCGGCTTGTTTGGTTGTGAAAAGTTATAGAGTGTATTAGCACACTTTGTGAAGTATGTGTACTGTCGCTGATTTGTGATAACAACCAGAAACAGAAGTAAAAGGTAAATTACAGTAATAGTTTTCTGTTAATTTTTATATTCAAAGTGAGACGGAAAACCTACTTTTATCTTAACATTTGTTTTTCTTAAAATTTCTATTCGGGTTCACACCCTTCCCCCTCACCATTGAATACGGAAATGGAGAACTTATTTAGAATTTGATTGTTGATTTCAGTATATTTCAAGCATCACTTCTCAGACCTGGGCCTGTGATATGTCGATACATCGCTATCGTCGATATCTATATTATCATATATCAACATTGGATATCGCGAATATATGGACATGAATATATCATTCTAAATTTTCGATATCGATATTCGGGAGGCGGCGAGGTATAAGGGGTCCCTAAAACTTGGGATGGATGAAGAAATTAAACTTACTTTTTACAATATTGCTTTCTAATCATAATGTCTTTATAACCACAAATTGCAATGTAAATACATCACTTGCAAATTTGCCATATTATCTGCTATAATTTCTTAGGCGGCAGAACGTTTCTGTTCCAAAGGCGGCAGAACTTTTCCGTTCTGAAAAAAGAAACAAAAAATCACGTGCAAATGCAAGTGCTTCGAACTTTGAACTAGAATTTCCCATAAGAAAGTTTTTTATTTGTCTCTTGAAGATTTCCACCCCTTTTGGCCTTTGGGACCGCTCATTGACAAAACGTGCGCACATGATCGCCATATGCATTCATGCTCTTAGGCAGAGTCAGAGATTTTGAAAAGGAAACGACTTTTTAATAATAATAATAATAATAATAATAATAATAAATAATATTATTATTATTATTATAAAAATGGGGTTTACAATTAGGGTCCCATTTCGTTATCTTGCATGGGAGAGCCGCAAGTCTGCTACGCCACTGGTGTCCTCTATTCTGTGTTTGTCTCTTTTTCGTTTCGTTTATCTATTTGTTTTTGTGCTGTTAGGCTTTTGTATGAAACCTTTATATTGTATAACTTTTTCTTTTTATGAGTTTCTTTTTGTGGATGGGATGGGGGGAAGAGAGAAATGCTTTCTTCTTATATCTGTTTCTTGCCATTCATCTTGTTTGAACTGCTTAAGTAAGTCATTTTGTAACTTTTGATGTCATCCAACTCCGTCACAATAATAAAATTGTCATTCTTAACAATTAGTTTTATTCTCTTATTTGCAGTTTGCCACCCTGATATATTTGTGACAAAGTTGAGGTTTAGTCCAACGCCTTTCGAATTTGCAACCAACCCAAACGCCGAGCTTTTTGGGTTGCCTGCAATTGCAGGAAAAGGAGAATTGCAGGTGGTAATGCACTTTTGGAGTCGTGTATACAATCGTAGAGAAACCAAATCTTAATTGGAAAAAGAAAATGCATATTTTTCGAACATTGTTAAGCTCACACACTCCTGTCTGTCAATTTAAAATAGTTGTCATTCTTGAATTTTTACTGTCGATATAAAAATAACGACAAAAACCTTAGTTCGATACAAACTTTAAAACTGTAGTACACTCTAGGGTATTTATCCGGTGAGCCTTTCATAATGTACTTCTTCCTTTATAATATTAATTTCTATGTAGTATTTTCTTTTTATAGTAGCATTATCGATTAATATTGTGTTAAGAATGTGTAAAGCAGAAGTGAAATAATACGGTCTTACGAGATGTATTTTGTATTCTATATATATATATATATGTATATACAATTTGAAAGCTCTTAAAATACTGAGAGCAAACAATTAGTGCTCTTAAGTATGATTTTAGTATAAGAAAAAAACGAGAAACAATGGTCTAACCCGGAAATAATTGCAACACAAATGTGTTTTTGTCTATCACTTGCAAATAGCGTTGCTAATAATATATTCAAAATCCGCTTTCGTAATGCTTAGGGAAATTCCGCCATCTTGGATTCAATATGGCGGCCACACCGAGACATCGACTCACACTTAAATGACAATATCTACTCACAGATTTAAGCTGAAAACTTCGTTCCTGCGCCATTTTCAAGATAATAGCATACCTTAAGGGATGCAAGTTTGCATGCCTCTATGTACCACCGCCATATTGAAAAATGGCGGCGATTATTAAAAATATAGTTTTTTTCAATTTGCAATAATGTTTTATTGGCAGATAACTCAGAAACTAACAGAGATATGTAGAAATTTCTTGAAATAAACGTAAAAGCTCATGATCTTAGCTTTCCAACGAGGTTACTTATGTTCGTCTATCTCACAAAGTAACGGAGCTAATCGAATTTATGTGGCACTGGGTGTACGATTTTCGATAATATGACTTTTTTCTCAGGTTCCTGCTAGAAGCTAAGTAGACGCAGTATACGGATTTACCAGTAAATAATTCCAACACAAATAATTTTTGAACCAGGATGTGTAACAAGGTGTATTTAGCTACATATTAGAAATCTTCTACTCACCTCGTTGTGGAAAGTCCTCCGAAATTTCGTTGAAATATGACTTCTGAGATTTCGTTCAGATGTCGCTACATATCGCGATAATCCATGATTGAAATGAAAGAAGATGTGAAAAATTGCTCAAAATTGCGATATTTCTTCAGTCCTTGTTATGGTTAACGCTACATGTCTATTTGAAAGGCAAGAATTAAAACAGTGTAGCAACCTCTTCACTGAAAAAATTGTCCTCGTCTTTACAAAGTTTACACCGTTTACCACATTATCACAAGTTTCTTCCAGGCAATTGTCACTAATTTATATTAGTAATAGGTTACGTTTCTGGCATGAATACTTCATGTCTCTATTGTTTTCATGTATGTGTATATATAATGGATAACAATTAAAACAGTGTAGCTATCTAATCAGTAAAATGAGTGATCATCTTCATAAAATTCTAGAATTTCTTTACACACGGCACAAGTTTCTCTCACATAATGACCACATTCAATATACAAACTATATCTACTTTGCACCGCATACGTGTATGTTCATACCTTATATGCATATTCAATACATAAAAACTACATTAATAACTAAAACTAATAATTTTCATTTTCAAAAACTTCAGTTTTGTCTCACATTATCAAAATATTTAACCAGAAACTGGTCACAAATTGACGTACAAAACTGTCCATACTCCCTGCATCAACACACCATACTGACATAGTTTCCTGCGGATATGTATATTTAGTAAACGGCAAATAAGCAGCACACCAACCTAATTACTAAAACAAGTCGTCTTCATTGTCAGAATGTTCTGATTCCCTTTCTACATTATCACAAGTTTGTCCCAGACACTATCCACAAAATGATGTACAAAACAAGCCATACTTCTTGCAAGAACACTTCATGCTTATACAATTTCCATGACAATTACAATGAATGATTTCCAGTATATTATCAGGAGCAGGTTTCCTGTCCATCATCACTGGAAAATACATTCCCTTATGTAGTCGCCATCCCCAATCTTCTGGTCGCATTTGAGAGGATAGACTCTTCCATTCCATGATTTGGTAGTAAACGCAGAGAATGGTATTTAAGTGCATCAGGAGTAGGGGGAAGGTTTTCTGGTCGTACAAAATCTGTTGCTGTACTGATTTTGCTAGGAAACATTCTTGTTCTTAAAGCAACAAGAGATTCATCTTCCTTGCATTTGTACAGCCTTGCTGTTGCCTGTTCTCCAGCACGAATAATTTCTTCTTTAAAGGCACTTTTAGAATTAAAAATAGAGATGGATTTCTGAAAGGCCTCAACGGAATAAGCTAGTTGTAATGCGACTTGTTTTCCTTTTCCAAAAAATCGTGATGTTGTATCACAACCAAGAAATGCATGGATACATAGAAGATTGTTACAGAGTTCGCCAAGGTCTGTTTTCGTAGATTTAATGTCCCAAAGCTTAGTTTCTGTTTTAAAAAACAAAGCGTTCGTGTTTGACGGTGATAGACTTAGGAGAAGAATGAGCAGATCAGTATCATTTCCAACAACACAAGTATCTTGGTTTCGTGATTCTTGAATAGCTGTGTTGACTATCAGTGTGTCAGCATCCCTATCTGAATACAAAACTTGAAATCCAACAGCAGAAAGCTCCAAACCCAATTTTCGAATTAGTCTGTCTTTGTTTTTGAAATTCCTTAAAAAGGACCTCTCTTTTCATAGAAAGTTTCATTTCTGGAGAAAGGAGCACTTTAGGAGCGCTCAAACCTCTAGTTCTCCTTAGGCGTGTGCAATGCTTTATCGATGGACCACTAATGTAACCATCGAAAATAATTGAAGCGTCACTGAAGTGTGTCTTCATGTAAGAAACGTAGAACTCAAATATTGTTTTGAATGTATGATTCACTGGCCAATTGACCTGGTGGAGCAACCACCCACCGTCAATCACATATTTACAAGACGTTGGTGTATTTGAAGGTGAACTTGTCATTTTCCATAAAGCACTAGCCAGTGTTGATTTATTTGCTGGTCGTATATTCTCATGATCTTCAAATAAAGTTCTTGGAACAGAACAAAGCTCATAGGAGAAAACGTCTTCTAGATTCATGTTTCCTCTCATAGCAACAATTGCAAATCTTTGGAAAAGCTTGTTATGTTCCATACTGATTGATCCGGTACTCGTACTCGTATGTATGGATTTCTTGTCTGCCATTGTAATGGCTTTATCCTTCTTCGAAAATATGAATGAGTCTGACGAATTTTCCTTCATTTTCAGTAAGATATTTTGTCCAACACATTTTGCTTTATCAACATTGACACGATCTTGGGCAGTTAAACCGTTCGTAATAAGTTCCTCTTCAGTTCGGAACGGCTGACATGATGTTAAGAAATCAAGTATTTTTTTAGTATCAGCTGCATCCCTACTCATCCTCTTGAATGAAATATCTCTATGCTGGTCTCTTGTGGAGAATGATATGTTTGTAAATTCTTGCATAGAGACATTGATCTGAGAGCAGACAGGCATTGATAGAACCCACATTGATCTTTGATTTTCTGTCATTCCACGTCCATGCGTAAGACCGCCTACACTTTTCACAGATCTCATGAGTGTTTGTTCAATTGCCAATTCAGCAGAGAGTCCTGCCCAAAGAGTTATTTCTTCTTACAACAAATTTACCTTCATGGAACGCAGAAGCTACATCATGATGCATTTCGTCTAATTCTGCCATTTGCTGGAGATAAATATAAGTTGACGTGGTATAATGAGCAGCATGTCCAGCCGCTGCAAGATAAGGCATCATCCTATATATGCATTTCAAGTGCAAGTCCCAGTCTCCAATTCGTTCTGCGGTTATGAAACTTCTTAAGATGGAAACCATTTGCATGTACTGGAACCAAAGATGTGCAGTTCTGCTAGTAACGGAGTTCTTCCAAGTTTCTACTAAGTGAACTATTTTCTTCAGCTGAGCCGACGAAGTAACATCATCAACATAAATTGTATCATTTAAAAATCCCTCATACAGGTTCTTCACATCTGTAAACTCCGATATTTTGTCTTCAAGATGGTCATCATCTGTATCGATGCCGTAAGTTTGCATTAAAGCTAGGATGTTCAGTGCGAATTCTACTAAAATGTGAGCACGAATAGCCCTAGAGACAGCTTTTCCGCTCACTATGTGACCTACTGTCTTGTCAGGATAAGCAGTTTGGAGAACTTCTGACAGCCCTATGTCTTCCATGATAGTACCAATACGCCCAAGAAAGCTCATTCTAAGATGGAAACCTCCAAGTAAAAGTACAACAGACTTTAAAGGACTGTGTGTTGGCTCACTGTTTATAATTATCTGACTTTTCCAGTATAATGGTTGGTCGAATGTAAGAATGGGTGTTTTGTTGAACTTCTTGGCTTCTTGACATATATAGAAAAGTACTGAATATATACAAGATAGATCGTTGGGATTGGGATCTATCAAAGGAAGGAAGAGGATATTAGACTTCCCTGGGTGTTCTTTTCCTGCATGAATGGCTTGCATAGTACAGGACCATGTGGGGCGAGTCTCGTGTAAAAACCAGGACATATACCATAGCATGTCTATCGCACTTATTTGTTCTTCAAACAAATATGTAGGTAGTTCCTCAAAATTTAATTTCTTATTCTTTGATTTGTGGAAGTGAAGGAATGGAATGGTGGAAACTTTTTTCACATCATCCAATGAAACTGACCGTCTAGGAAGTTGGTGACATTTCTTAAATGACTTAGGTGTGACAGCTGCAATAGTTCCCATTCCGTGGAAAGTTCCTCGTTCATCAATGGTGCAAATGTCATGATCGACATTGTCAGCAGCAAATTGCAAGAAAGCGTTGGGTAGAACTTCGATTATGTTTTGTCCAGTTACTTCTGCTGCACATCTTTCAAACTTTGTTACTTCGTGATAAGATGAACAAAATCCCAGTTTGCGGAGGGTGTCTATAAGAAGGCGTGAACCGTAATGACGATGCATTTGAACACCCAAGCCAAGCTTAATTGGTGCTATAAGTGCCCGTGGTCTACATGCTTGCATGATAGCCTGTCCAATCGCAACAACTACAAGTTTTAAGTTTTCATCACTCATAATCAAGGTAAGAAGTAGTCGTAAGGATGGAGAGAGAAAAATCAAGAGCAAATTCTACAGAGAAACTGTTGAGATCAGTGTACATATCAATGGTGAATTATTCTCTTTTATTTCATTTTTTACAATCTTTGCCGCTGTTTCTAAAATTCTATGCTTTTCCTTTTCCTTTGGTTGATGGTGGAACTCCTGAAGAATTGACTGAGCACTTTCTCTAAATGTATCCACATTCTCTTTTCCGCAGGCATTCCCTATGATAATATTTTCTCCGTAAGTTTCTAGTAGAAGATTTTTAATGTGTTTCATTGTGTAAGGTTCAAAGTCAGTTCCAACTAAATACTCTCCCATCTTATCAGAAAACTCTTGTAATGTCTTTTGATCATTTTCTTGCTTTTCAAAGAGTTTACAAACTTGCTGAAATGCGTCTGTCCTAATGCTATTTGGAGGTCTTCCTACTAACTTCTTCCTTTCTCTTCCATCACCTTGAGGAACTGAAGAATACTGTTTCGGAATATCTCTCCCGGTGCGGAAATTTGTTGAACATATTCGATGATATATTGCGTCGGCAGCATGCAAATCAGATATGGTTGCATTAACTCTTCCCAACACAGTCAACCCCCATTCATCATTTCTGTCCAAACAAACCTTTGTGATTGTATCCTTAAATTCTACTGATCTAACTGTAATTACCTCTGATTTTAACCTGTCAGTATGGCGTGTATCGTCTACAGCTTTCTCTCCACAAAAAACGCATATTGTTGGGTAACTGCTTGGAGACACCGAAGGAGAACGCAATTTCACTCCCGAAGTTCTATTTAAAGCTTCATCTGCTTTGTTCCTTCTCTTATAAGCTTCAATCCTCTTCTTGTCACAAAACTCTTTCCTACACTCACTATGAACTTTTTGACCTGTATGAACAAAAATTGTTACAGTTCTTACTCTTCCAGCACTGCATATTCCTTCAACACCTTTTGCAGTTAATGAAACACTTTGTTTCCCATTATTTAGAAGGTCATTACATAATGCACATTTAGCTTCCTCTTCAGCGTTAATTGGCTCCATAATTCTCGTAATATATTCCTTCAGCTTACATAATGTGCAGTGCCTGTAAAAAAGATAAAGAGCATTTATCAAATGTTGTATCATACTTTAATAGTACATTCATACTTCCATCGTATATACATCTCCATTATATTCAAAGAAGAAAGGAAATAAACGGCCATATTTTAATATGATAACGATAGGTAGGAAGGATATAAGTATTATTTAGAAATTAACACAAGAACGAAGTGTCTAGCTTAATTCCTTAACACGATATTGCTGTCTAAGTGTTACATCGGTCTCCTCACCTAGACGCCATATTGAATCCACAATGGCGGCTAAATCGATCACACTCAGGCCACCTGACTTAATATTTTCTTATTTTCTAAGAACCTTAAACAAACACCATATCTCAAATTGAGTTGAGTATTCATATCATGATGAGCGTGTACACGAAACCGTTATAGCAGGAACCTGAGAAAAAAGTCATATTATCGAAAATCGCACACCCAGTCCCACATAAATTCGACTAGCTCCGTTACTTTGTAAGATAGACGAACATAAGTACCCTCGTTGGAAAGCTAAGATCATGAGCTTTTACGTTTATTTCAAGAAATTTCTACATATCTCTGTTAGTTTCTGAGTTATCTGCCAATAAAACATTATTGCAAATTGAAAAAAACTATATTTTTAATAATCGCCGCCATTTTTCAATATGGCGGTGGTACATAGAGGCATGCAAACTTGCATCCCTTAAGGTATGCTATTATCTTGAAAATGGCGCAGGAACGAAGTTTTCAGCTTAAATCTGTGAGTAGATATTGTCATTTAAGTGTGAGTCGATGTCTCGGTGTGGCCGCCATATTGAATCCAAGATGGCGGAATTTCCCCAAGCATTACGAAAGCGGATTTTGAATATATTATTAGCAACGCTATTTGCAAGTGATAGACAAAAACACATTTGTGTTGCAATTATTTCCGGGTCAAACCGTATATTGCCTCTACTATTTTAACCTATAATTAGTGCTTGAACTTTTCGGATAAACAGCACCCGCCCGATATCCATTGCGTTTGGTTTAGTCAATCCTTAGACTTGATCAACCCGTTTGACCCGTGTTTGGCCTCTTTGGACCGTTAGACCTGATAGACTCGTTATGAGATCGTACATGATAATTAGAATAATTTGTGTTACGATAATAAAGTGAAACAACACACCATTTACAATCATGACAGACTAAGCTTGTTTTCATAAAAACAGTTTTATGAGGCTAACCCCGGTTCAATCGGGCAAATGGTACAGGATCGATTCTATTTTCCGAGCATTACCGAAAATGCACAGGAGCCCGAAACGGCTCGGAAATAAAAACGGCTCGAACGCATAATAATAATAATAATAATAATAATAATAATAATAATAATAATAATAATAATAATAATAATAATAATAATAATAATAATAATAATAATATATTAATAGGAGAGAAAATTACTTGTTGAATGACATGTACGTATTTTATTCCTATTTTAAATGGTCATTCTTGTTTCATTTATCTGCGTATTGGTTGGCAACACTCATTATTTACACTGACGACAGGGAGAGCGGCTAAGCTTTTGTAATACCGGCAACATTCAACTGGTTGACAAACTGCACGTGGCCGCTAAACAACCATATGACAAGTTTTACTGCTGATAAGAGAAGTTGGTTTAGCTTTGAAAACAACTATAAATTGGAGTCCATTGACTAGTTCCGACCTGCGAAAACCGACGAAAAGACACACACATACACAAATACAAATAATGGGAAACATGTGTGGCTGAAAAGAAGAATTTGAGAAGCATTTCTGTTTAGAAATTAGTTTGTTTTGTGATTGAGTTGTGAGCTGTGTTTTGTTGTGTGTATTTTTCCATTATTCATGTGTTAATGCTATGTGAGTGAGTGAGTGCATGTTTAATATCTAAAGAAAATACCGTCGGAGTGTGCTGTTTCAATTTGTAAGAACAACAGCAGAAGTTGCAATAAAGACATTATTTTCCATCGTTTCCCAAAGAATTCTGCAGTCTCTGCGGTGTGGACAGTGAGGTGCAAACGAAAAGACAGTTTTAAGCCCGAAAATAGTGGTATTTTTTCTACGCATTTTTGTACTGATGATTATGAGCGTAACTTGCAACATGAATTATTAGGCCTCCCTCCCAGAAAACGTCTTAAACAAGATGCAGTCTCGAAAATAAGTTTACCGTCTAATTTTTCTCCCCAAAAATCAGAACGAGGTGATCAATAGTTAGTAAGAGAGAGGAAACGACAAATAGCGAGCATAATACAAGAATCACCATCATCTCCTAAGAAGAAGAGTAAAAGTGTACTGAGTGATAATATATACGATAATGATAATGTTCTCCAAAATAACTTAGTAAAAGAAAACGAAGAATTACGTGCACAGCTAAATAATTTAAAGAATCAACTAGAAACCTAAAAAAAGGCGCAAGAGAGCTTACGCTCAAATTTCGAATTTGGTAAAAAATTAAATCCCAGTAGGCAGCTTCGTTGCGAGTGAAGTTCGAAGAATTTTACAAACGTAATTCACTTAAAGCCAAATTGATTGCCTACTCAATCAGAAAACGAGAACTAAGTGGCAACAAGAAGATATGACAATGTGTTTGTCTCTTTGGACTTTGTCAAAGAAAACATACATGTACTTACGCGAAAGGTGCCATTTTCCACTGCCGAGTGTAAGTACCATTCGCCGTTAGTTTCTTTCAATAAAATGTGAACCAGGTATTCTGAAGCAAGTCATATGCATATTGAAGGCCAAAGGTGAAAGTCTATCTGTTTCAGAAAAATCGTGTGTGATCTCGTTTGATGAAATGAACATTCTCCAAAAAGCTTGTTATGAAAAACGGACGGATACTGTATATGAACCTTCTAAACAGGTGTTAGTAGTGATGGTTCGAGGATTAGTGGGTAAATGGAAACAACCGATATATTTTGATTTTGATATTAGGTTTACAAAAACATTATTTGACACAATTGTCCAAGCTCTAGAAGAAATAGGGTATCCTGTGGTTGCCGCAGTATCAGATCTTGGAGAATCAAATAGGCGTCTTTGGAAAGCGTTATGGATAACAATGAGTAACACATCATATCGCAATCCTTTCGACACCGAAAGAAATATATTCTTTTTTGCCAATATTCCTCACATGATTAAGCTATTAAGGAATCCTTTCTTGGATGAAGGCTATTGTTCCGACAACTTAACTGACGGGATAGAAACGAGAGGCAATTAAGAGGTGCGGGATAACAATACCAAATTCATAGCAATAAAGCATATGCTTAATGGGGGCGTCTCCACCACTAGTCTTAGGCGACTAGAACCATGAGCAAAATTAGACAGGGTAACGAATATGAATTTAGTGTTAAAATAATTTGAAAATAACCAATGCATTTTTCATTGAGAATTGGTAGCACCATCAGGAGAGAGAATTTCAAAATTCCCATTAGTAGCTCTTTCAAAATATGACTAATGAAATTAAAATATGTCCCAAGCTTCGTGACATTCATATTAACGTTCATGGAACAAACAGACAATGCGTGAAATATGGAACAGAACTTTTTTCGGAAAGTGTTGCAAAGGCAGTGCGGTATGTGTATCCAAAGGAAGAGACATTATCGAACTTCATTTTGGCTATAGATAAAATTTTTGATGTTTTTAATTCGCGCCTACCTTTCGATTTTAGAAAGCCTTTAAAAAGTGCTTTTGGAAATTCTATTCAATCCCGATTAAGTATTTTGACGCAAATGCTAAATCTTACCTTAGGTATAAGAAAAGTAGAAAGCAAAAATAATTGCCATTTCAGGAAGGTATTGCAATATCTATTAAATCTTTAATATCTTTATTCGAATATGTCAAAAGTAAATATAGTATACAATTGTTCTGTGTTCTGGTAACATTGAATGTGTTTGTCGTTGTCGAAAATGGAGTGCTAGGTGTAGAAGTGTGTGATGAAATAGATATTTTTTTTTACGTTTAAAAATAAAAAAAATGTATACAATTGTTGTACTGTTGTACGGTGTGGACGCGTGTTTGAAGAGCTCTGCAAATTTAATTAATTTTGAGGTTTAATTGCGATTTATTGGTGAGAAAGGTGTCTATTCTTGGCTTCATGCATGTTCTGAACAAGTTGGGGAACATGGTGTGATCTAGAGGCGCTGGCCAGCGCTGAGGGATGTGTGTGGTGTTGTCTTCCTCTCATCGCTCAGAACGTTGTGATGTGGTGCTTTGCTTTCATCGTGTAGTGCCTTAACCTATATTTTTGTTTACAGGAGATCCAAGAGGCAACGTGTAATTTTGGTCCATTACGTATTATATACATTTCAGCAGAAAATTTATATATTAGTTATTAGTCGTTAAAATTCGAATTCAACAATCAAACATACCATTCTTTACAAATCCTAAACAATGAGAAAACAATGGAAAATAAATCTATAAATACAAACTGTTCACAAGATTTATCCAACTGAAAATTATTGTTCTCAATGAGATAATAAATTTCCGACAAAGAAAGGATACAACATACACAAGACTAGAAAACACGCTACGCAGGAACAACACTCAACTACAGAAGACTTTACACACGAATTGGTTAAATTAAAATCAAATATATGGGTAATAAAAAGGACTCCAAGAGGCATACGAGGTGCTGTAGTAGACAAACTATCTTCTATCATTAGTGACTGCGCCAACAAAAATGTTTTAACTTTTTGGAAGAAACTGTTCAGATTTGCTTTTCATAATCTACGAATCCCCAGAAAACGAACAACATCCTCAGTCACTAACAAACAAAATTTAAGTCTTCTGTAGTAGAATGTCCTAGAACTTCAAGTAAGAAGATCAAACCCGACTTATCTAAACTGATTACAACCAAAATCGCTGATTTTGATACAAGAGGCGCCTTAAGATTACTGATATCCGACGATACTCTGGCTCCTTCGAGTGAGGAAACTTTTGTTAGTCTACAAAACAAACATCCGTCTCCCTCCAGAGTTTTAGAAATGCCGGAGCAACCAGAGTGCTTGACATCTTCTCTCATTGTAAATGAAGACATGGTATCAAGAGCAATCCATAATTTTAAGAGTGGCTCCGCTTCAGGAATCGATGGCTCATCCCCTCAACACCTGAAAGATTTAATTTCTAAATCAACAGGAGCATCAATGTCTGTTTTACTAGGCGAAACCACGAAATTGGTTAACAGCATTTTAAACGGAAACGTAAATCAAGACGTGTGGAAATACCTTTCTTGAACCAATTTGTGTGCATTACGAAAAAAGGATAGCGGAATCTGACCTATAGCAGTTGGATGTGTTTTTCGACGACTAACATCCAAGATAGCTGTTTCGCTCGTTTACAACCAATGCTCTCAACCACACCAACTAAAAAAGGTAACGAAGCAATTATATATGCCACACGGACATACATAAAGAGAAATGAAAACGCAATCAAAGTAATCTTAAAAATCGATTAAAAATGCCTTTAATTTGGTAGAAAGAGACTCAATGCTAAAAGAAGTGAAATCATTCAAATTAATAACTGAGAGACTAAAAAGTTTACCAAATCACATAGCTTATTTTCTTCTTAAAAATTGCTTCGGCATTCCAAAGCTAACGTACTTTTTAAAAAATGTTCCAACATGGAAAAACCATCTAAAGTTTTACAGATAGATAATTGCTTGAGAAAGGCATTAGAGCTAATAATCAACTATTCCCTAAACGAACCCCAATGAACACAAGCAAGCCTTCCAGTCCGCTTAGGAGGTCTAAACATACGGAAAGCATCGGACTTGAGCCTACCAGTCTTCCTTTCTCCTTGCCATGGGGTGCGTCCACTTGTCTCCAATGTTTTAAATAATTCAGTTGACAACGTGGATATACATCACATGGATGACGCTTTGGAAATTTGGAAGGGGATCTACAACAGTAAAATTCCTGATACAAAAGAATTACAAAAAAAGTTGGGATGCAATATTATTACAGGAAATAACAGATAATGAAGTAATTCTTGAAAGCATAATTGACACTCTGCGCATGAAAGCTTTACAGAAAAAAAGAGACCGGTGCTTGGTTGCAAGCCACGCTTTCTAAAACAATTGGTACGTTTTTAGATAACAAAGTTTTTCAAATATGTGTAGCTTTGTGTCTGGGGGTAAATATCTGCCATACGTTTACTTGTATTATCTGTCAGGAAAGTAAATGTACACCTGTTTTTTGAGTCTGGCATTCCTGCGCTCCATCCATGGAGAGTATGAGAATTAAATCAATCAAATGTTTACTGAGGGACAAGAAGAAAAGTCTAATCTGAATAAGACATTGCAGAGGGGCACAAGCTGTGAATACGAATAGTGCATCGTGTAAATAAATGACGACACCCAAAGCGAAAGCCAGAAACAGCTGCTAAACGAAAAAAAGAGCAAAAATTGTCGAAGTGGGAACATAAAATACAAATACAACAAATATGCCAACAAGTAAGCGTTTAACAAGCAACGATCTTGGTGTAGTGGTTACAAATCCAAAGAACGGCGGTTTGAATCTGCTCCAAGTAGTATATATTTTTTTTAAATCATGCATACAGCATTTGAAAGGTGGTAAAAAGAGCGTATTATTCGTTGGATATGTTAAGTAAAAACGAGTTAAAAATTTCGGTGAAATTTATTAGAGAAGTGAGACAATGAGAATGAGGAAGCAAGTATATTTAATCAGGAGTTGTATCAGAGATGGTGACCGAAAAAACTAGAGATTTTCCCGAATTTCGCCCATGTGAATCTCTACGATAGACAAATTTCTTCAGAAATGTGTTTATTGCAGAGAGAGAAAGAGAAAGAGAGAGAGAGAGAGAGAGATGCTTCCGGAAATGAGAGTGTGCTGCTTCCATTCAAATCAACGAGATGACAAATAGACGCTTACATAATAAGAATGCCGAATACAAACAGCCATAAAACAGCAAAGTAATAATTGCAAGCGTTATCACCTAAGGTTCTAAGATCCGAACAACATATCACTAATATCCCGAATGTCAAAATATTGTGACTTACACAACTCCCGCTCTCCCCAAATGTGTCCTGTGAAAACAAACACAAGTTTTGGGATGAGGGACCATATTGAGACTACAATATTAAACTATATAAGTAGGCTTTTAGCAGATTCGTATTCAGTTATTTTTTCCACAACCAGTTTTATTGATATTGAAGACAGCAAAAGCACTATATTTGTTAACGACAAAGCGAAGTTATTGCAACACTGCGTTACACAGTGAGTCATGGATATTACACTCGTGAGTTTTGCTGTGCACAGGCTAGCTACCGAGGCACGCTGAATAATGCCTGAAAGAAGCAGTGAGGATAGCAATACAGTAAACGGAACCAGCAATGCATTACAGACATTTCAAGAGAAAATAAAAAAGATCCCTCTTTCCACACTTCATGCTGTAGTTTTAACTTCCATTTCTCCATCAACGTTACATATCTAGACTATTATATAGTTCCATTGCACTTAATCCAGGGCCTTCAAACAACTTTGTTCTACGAAGGAAAACGTAGAACACTACACTGATAGATATACCATACATAGACAATTAAGTAGTAATAGATGAATGCAATTAACCCCACATAATATCGATTGTCTAAATATACATTAGTTTCAAATAATTAGACACATGACAAACATTCACAACATTATTATAACCTATCATATGTTAATTCCAGTTCACAAGTGGTAGAATGAAAACCGTAGACTGACAGTGGAATGAAAACCGTAGAAAATAGAATGATTTTTTAAAATTACAATTATGAACACAAGTTCGTGAAGGAAACAATGACAGTCAATGAAAAGAAGATGATCCGAGGTCGGATTTCGAGAAATAACTTGATAATGAGATGAAAACAGAATTTTACAAAAGGAATGGTTATGATACGCTAGACACAACATGGTTGCCTGTTTCATCTCGTCATGTGAAAATGTCTCGTTTTAGAGAGGCGAGAAAAAGCATGTGTTTCGTCTTTGCAGTGGCGGATCTAGCTCAGGGGCGGGGGTCTAAGACCCCACTTTCAGATTGACGAAAATAATTTAAGCTATTATTTATATAGTTTTGAAAATTTATAGTAAGGTCATGATATACTTATCATAGTCTAAATTCAGGCAGCCCCCCCAGTTTTTACCTTCTAGATCCACTACTGGTTTCGTGGCTATCCCAGTGTCATCTCGTGTTTCCGAAACGAGACAAATTGTTCTCTAGTCTCCTTTCGTCTAATTTTCTCTCGTAAACCTCATAATAATAGAAGTAAAATTGGAAGCCATGCGGCTTCGAAATGTAACCAAGTTTACAAGTTAGAATTGATAATCGGACAGGCCTATGGAATGCTTTCAAGATATCTAAAACGCGACGAGTCCAGACAAGGACCTGTCACGTCTCGTCTAGGAAAACGAAACGAGACAGACGCTTTGTCTCATCTCGTCTCGGATTTAACAAAACCTATATTGTCTCTTCCATGCTGGATTGGAAGCCTCTCACCAGAGATGAAGTAGATCGAGCGCCGTAGGTCAACAGGACGTGACCCATTGCAACCCTCCACCCGCCGTGACCCACTATAACCTACATACCCACTACGACCCACCAACAGACTCTGCTTAGTGCATTGGATATAGCATCCCCTGAAGAGTGGCGAATTTGTCTAAATTTTACTTTTAGGATCTCCATTTTTTCTTCTTCTTCTTTTGCATTTGTTTCTGTTTACTTACCTGACATAAGTATATCTAACAAGGACAAGGCAGACTTTGTTAAATGAATTTAGGAGCCATCTTTCGCGAGGTAGTAGTGCACATTTAAAAACTGGGAAAACGTAATAGCCAGAAATAGCTTAGAAAAGCGTCTCGAAGTTTTGACTCGCCGTATATATGGTATGACGCCTAAAATTATCAAGTGGCGGTGTGGCAGAGTGTCGAGCATTTACGACTCTCGTGTAAAGTGTCCACCGTTCGATTCCCGCTCAAGTCAACTTGTTTTTGCTTTTTACCAATAAAGTTGTCATTTATAACTACAAGTAAAATATTAATTCACTGTATGTTCATATATTCTAAACGATAAGAATTTTCAAATCAGTTGTAAAACTTTTCAATGTTTTATGTGAACTAGATACAAAATATAACCTAATTCATAAATATATTGATATCACTAGCTGTATTACGGTTACCACAGTCGTTGTGTCCAAAGCTTCGTGTCTATATCTGTGGACAATGTGCGAATTCCAAGGGGGATGAGGGGGAAATCCGCTAGGGAATACTGGATGTATGCTATAGCCAAAGGGGATTTCCGAATATTGCCCCTTGCAATTCGCACTCTGTCCACAGATATAGACACGAATCATCAAGAAAATTTTTCATTTAAAGACTTTACAAAATAGGTTGTATTTGTATCTAGTTCACATGAAACATTGAAAAGTTTTACAACTGATTTTAAAATTCCTATTGTTCCATGCATTATAAACATAAGGTGAATTAATATTTAACTTGTAGTTATAAATGACTACTTTATTGGTAAAAGCAAAAACAAGTTGACTCGAACGGGAATCGAACTCGCGATCCTTTACACGTGAATCATGAATGGTACACTCTCTGCCACACCGTCACTTGGGAATTTTAGGCGTCGTATCATATATACGCGAGTCGAAACTTTAACACGCATTTTCTAGGCAATTTCTGGTTATTGCGTTCTCATAGTTTGTAATATTAACACTTTAAATATGCACTACTACCTCGCGAAAGTTCATTTAACAAAGTCTACTTTTTCCTTGTAAGATATAGTCGTCTCAGGTAAGTAAATAGAAACAAATGCAAAAGAAGAAGAAGAAAAAATGGAGATCCTAAAAGTAAAATTTAGACAAATTCGCCACTCTTCAGGGGATGCTATATCCAATGCACTAAGCAGAGTCTGTTGGTGGGTCGTAGTGGGTATGTAGGTTATAGTGGGATGCTTTTGTATTGAACATAGCACTTTTACTATTATTACACATTTTAAAATGAGCTTGGATGGAGAAGGCTACATACTTGGAGAAGAACACTGAAAGTGTGAATTGTTTTCTTGTTTCGTTTTCCTAGAAAATGCGATGATAAATAATTGGAAATTTGTACCCTTTTTATTTCACTTTGAATATCTAAAAATATTACTCGCTGTTCGTACGGAGATCTTAATGTGAGGGAGAAAAATAACTGTTTTGCGAACTTTATGTGCAGTACATACAAGAAGGGATAATACTATGGGAAAGGATAATATTTTATTCGTATATTTATGTTACTACTTACATATGTGCTGGCACAATACGCTCACTCCCACACTTCACTTCGACATGCTCAGAATACTTTATGGCTGAATAATGATACCCGCGCTTTGACCCCGAAAAGAGAACGTGTATAGATGTGTCCGGTAGCGTTCAGCCAATAACGGACGTGTATTCGGACAGACCAACTGAAGTTGCGCGAGCCCTGCAGAGAACGCTTCTCCTCCTGCATGGCCGATGTTGAGGTAGTTTAATTCGGTTATAGGTACACAAACACCCCCCAGCTTATGGGGTCTTGAAAGGAAAACAATGCATGAGTCCCCGTTGTAGGAAAATTATTTTGGAAATGAGTCCCACTAACATAGCTCTTGGAGAGGTGACCATCTTGATTCTATTATATGAACTGTCTCGCCAGTAGACAGAATTACTGTCTCAAACCGGGGATAATATGCAGTTGTAGTTTACGTACCTCTGTAAGTTGTAAATACATGTCTGGAAATTGATAGGCAGGTGACAATCAGATAGGAGTTATCTGAAATTGACAGTAGACAAGGGGGAATTTGAAATAGTTTACTATCATTAAGAAATGATTTTAGAAATTGTTGTGGACGGGGATGAATGACATCGTAAATATAGACGGTTTCTCACTCTTTGTGTAGTGCGTCGTATGGAATTGTAAGGTGGTGGTGCTGTATCTTGAAAAATCAATACCCACCATTTATACGTGATATGGAACAAACATTATGGAAATTATGCGCACATTAAAATGAAAATGGTTTGTAAAATGAATAAAATGTTTTCTTCCCCTCCATGGTAAAATTGGAAATATAAAAAAACTTCTCCTTCTATCTCATAACTTATCGTTTCAATTGAGCGATTTATATTTTGTGGAGTTCTTGACCTCAGATTGTGAAGGACATCGTAAGTATTTTTTCTCTCATAATTATTTGGTTTTAGAGGCCATTAATTTACGAGATTGTGATACTCGAATTGAGAAATATTACTTGGGAAAAAATTCCTTGTAGGTCGTAGAATACAATAGGTCAGTGGTAGAGTGCTAGTTTCATTTGCTGAGGATCTGGGGTTCGATTCCTGGCGGGGACAGGTTTTGAAATTTGTTCGGCGAAAGATGGTCGCGTTGGTAAAAATCTGAAAGACATCATTATAAAATAATTTCGTTCGGCTAAGATGTTCGACTTGGAAATCAATTCAATTATTAGAGGAAAATGAAAAGTTGTGATGCAGTAAGAATTTAGTGTGAACGTATTAAAATTCTGGAAATAGTTTGTTATTAAAACTGGATAATTAAAGGAATGTATGATTCTGAAACATTAAAAATAAAATTTGTATATTAGTAAAAGTAATTGCTGTGTATATTGGATGGGAACCGAACTGCTTGTGTTTGCGATGTGTGGAGGTAGTTGCGTGAAAAATCACATGGATTACATCTCATCCCTTGTGTTTTCGTAGGCAGTATAAGTATAATTACTTTGTTTTACTTTGCTCTGTGAAATTGTGTATGATTGAAACCAAATACATAGTAGCGGTGGACTGCAGGTGAGAATCTCTTGACTAGCGTAGTAGGATGCGCGAAGAATTAGCAACACTGGTTTTGCAAGCAGAAGCATGCATTGCGCGAAATCTCTCTGTGAAAAAACGAACTATTTCAACTGCGTAACGTATTACAATGTAATTTTTTCCAGCAAGATGACCGTCTTGCAAAATGAATTTAGTCATATGATATCGAATTTTGTTATTTTCTCGTTTTGAAGCAATGTTTATTTATATATTAAAAACGAACAACTTTGTTGATGTGATCCGTCAAATAATTCCTATCTTATTTCTCTTCTAATAAATTACTCGAAGCAAATTTGCAGATTAATAAAAATTACAACTGCGGCAGTAACTTTCTAGCACATATAAACATTCCTGCAAAAGTTTATTTTATTCGTATTATTTGTTCATGTAATTCTGAAAGAAGATCGGTATATTTAGAACAAACTTCAAACTCTGTTTTTTTTTATTGAATCGCTTCCTTTCTTTCAAATCTTTTAACATACCGTAACATTGTTATTCTCAAGAAATACCAACGATTTTGAAAGATTAAAAACTAAGTTGTGATCCAGTAAAACCTGTGTACTTATGAATACTCTTGAAGAAATTTAAAAATTTAGATAGACTATATAAACAAGCAATGGATACCATGTCTTTATGAAGCCCTCCAAAAAAAGTTTTAGATTACTGAAACGTCCTCCAGACATGATTTTACGTTTTATTCAGATGTGGACATACAGCTTAATGTGATGATATGCAAAAATAATTTTTCCAGTAGTATTGGCTTACTTATTAGAATGAATAAAGTATCTAGTTTACTGCTAAACATATTACACTATGGTATTTGTATATGTTAGTACTTTTTCACATGGAATAGTAGACTGAATAAAAATTGGGATTCCCTTCCTCTTTGGATACTAAGCAGATAAAGTTCACAAATGCTTTCTTATTATTTTAAGAAAATTCATGACAATATTATAGTTTTAAGACAGAGAACAATTTTTCTTCAGTATTTCATAAAGCGTGCATCGAGGAATAAAGCGGAAGTTAGCATGATTGACTCGATCGTCTTGTGGCCTAGTGGTTAGCGTATAGAACTCGCGGGAGCGAATGCAACACAAACTGAGTGGATTTTTTATTTTTGTCAGGAGCCAAATCTTATTATTAATTTATTGGAAAAAGAGAAATATGTCCGCAGTGGTTAAAAATTATAATTATTAATAATAGTAGTAGTATCTTTAAATAGAAGTATAGGGAAATGGTACCACTATGAGCAAAATAAATGACGCGTCTCTTTATTCTGAGGCTTTTTGAAAATATCTCCGTTTTCTTTTATGTTCGAAATTTCGGAAGGTTTCCCCTGCAGGAAAAGTTAATAACAAACCCATTTTTAATATTTGTGTTACACATTAGCTTAAAATAAATAAATTAGAAACAAAAAACATTAAATCGACCGAAATTACGAGAATTACCAAGTCTGCTAAAGTCGGAAATTTTCAAGAACGCGAGGCAATTCTGCATTTCAACGAACCAGAGACATTATGTTATTGAGAGAAATGTGGATTAAATCTACAAACGAAACTTTTAACGAAACATTTCTAATATGTCTCATTACGTGCATCTGCAAACCCCAAATATATGAATCCATGCCAAGGATTAGCGTATAGATAGAGCAAATAGTGGAAATTACCTATGGAAAAGGACGAATTGGTAGCACTATCGTAATGAAAAATCGTCTTTACCATGGAACAGGTTCAGCTCACGAAGAAAACAAATAGTTGTGTTAGTTATGGCAACGAATCTGTATGCCGGAGGTACTTGGTTCGAGCCCCATAGGAGTGCAATTTTCATTTTTATTACTATGGTTATTTTATTTATTTATTGTGGGAAAGAATCAAATTGTAACGTATGTGTAAAACTCATGACGATATCAAACAGAAAAAAGAAAAAATGTCGTTGTCGCACTTGCATTAATGTCCCGAATATTTGTTTGCAAACAGTTTCGTAATTATTTCCCCTGTGCTCACTGCTCACTATATGCTCGCTGGTGCATAACGAATGTTTTAAGTAAATGTTAATTCTAAATTGGAGAATTTTATAAAGTTTCACAATGTTTATCATTAAATGCTCTTCTATCTACTTTTTTGGATAATTTGATAACAGATTTCCCTATTAAATGTTTAATTTTAACTAGATGTTTAATTACGGAAAAGTTTTACAATGTATTTGTCTTGAATGGAAATTGTTTTGAATTTACCACATGAGGTAAGTAATCCGAAGGAAGAGAACTGAAATAGCTGATATTCTACGTAAAAGCAACCTATTGTAGAATGATGATGCTTCTTACCTTCAGCACATAATCTTTACGTTAGAGAGTCAGACAGAGAAAAATCCTGGTTTTTCCTCCCTTATGAAAAACTCATCTTAAACCTCCACATATCACGGTTCGTCTCACACAATTTCGGTCCTCCAAAGACATTAATTTAATAATAATAATAATAATAATAATAATAATAATAATAATAATAATAATAATAATAATAATAATAATCCTGAATATGCCATCATTACATATTGTAGTAACCTTAGACATCTTACAAGGAGAAGGCAGACTTTGGTAAGTGAACTTCGGGGTAATTTTTTGCGAGGTGGTAATGCACATTTAAAGAGTTAATACAGTGAAACCTGTCTTTAGCGGAATCGAGCGGGACGTGCAAAACTTTCCGTTAAAGTCAGGTTTCCGCTTAGTGGAGGTAGACCTTTCCTTTCTTTTAAAAACAAGAAAAAAACATGCTTATAAAGGGGCATACTGAGAAAATATATTGCTGTACGTACATTGTTCGATTACAGTACTTCTTTCTTCTACGAATAAATACACAAAAAAATTAAAATGAATACAAAATATGCTATGCACACGTTTTCTTTATTTTTCTAATAGCCAAACAGGGTTTTCTGTGTACATTGCTGCTTGGCTGCTTGACTTTCCGCAGAAACTTTAGCCTGAGAAATTATACTAAAATGTAAGTGGATCAGAATCATTTTTTGTAAGGCAAATTTTTGCAGTTCCTTTAAACTTCTGAGAGAATCTTGATATGTATTTATTCTACACTCTTCCTGCAACTCAGTATCGTATTCCTCTTCTTCCTCTATCTCGTTTTCTTCTTTCCGACATTCCGTATGATTCTTGATTAAATTGCGGGGATTAAGGACAATTTGTGGGGGTGAATATGAGTAGTGGTTGGGGAAAGTCAACACTGTCCAGAAATATTTAACAAAAGAACGAACATTTTATCGCAGACAGTGTAACGTATATGTCTCACAGAATGTCTAAACATCTAAATGCTGTAGCCCGGAACTCAGAATTTTCCGTTAAATGTTTATTTTTCTTTCCGTTGTCCGCATGACACAGTTTCCGCCTAATGAAGGGAGTTTTACACGTTTTGTTCTCCAAAATTCATGGGGCCGTGAAATATTTCCGTTTAAGACAGTTTTCCGTTTAATAAAGGGTCCGTTGAAGACAGGTTTTACTGTATTACAAACTGGGAGAGCGCAATGGCCAAAAATAAGAGAGAAAAACCGTCTTAAAGTTTTCTACTAGCCGTATATATCGTACGACGCTCAAATTTATCAAGTGACGGCGTGGTAGAGTGAAAAGGATCTGCGACTCAAGTGCAAAGGGTCCCGGGTTTGATTCCCGTTGGAGTCAAACTTCTTTTTCTGCTTTTTGCTTCAATCATAAAGAAGCATTTGTAATTATAAGTAAAATATTAATTCTCCATATGTTTATAATGAATTAAAACAATACAAATTTTTAATCACTTGTAAAATCTTTCAACGTTTCATGTTAACTGGGAACAAAAGTTTATCTATTTCTTAAATATTATTGTTACCGCAGTCGTTGTGTAAAAATGTTCTTGACGCTTCGTGTCTACATCTGTTCATAGTGTGCGAATTACAAGGGGAATGAGGGGAAAATCTGCTTTGTTGTAGGAACATCCAGTATTAGCAAACGGGATTTCCCCCTCAACTCCATTGTAATTCGCACACTGTCAACAGATGTAGACACGAAGCGTCAAGAACATTTATTACACAACGACTGCAGTAACCATAATTTAAATCATGATACCATATACGAGTATTTACGGAAAGTTTTCTTACTTGTTAACATAGAACATAGAAATTTTCAAATCACTTGTAAAATCTTTCATTGTTTTATTCATTATTAACATGGTGAATTAATATTCTATTTATAGTTACAAATGGCTACTTTATTTGTCGAAGTAAAAAACAGAACTAAGTTTGCCTCGAACGGTAATTGAACCCCGGACCCTTTGCATATGAATCGCATTTTCTTCTTTCTGCCACGCCGCCACTTGATAAATTTGCGCGTCCTATGGCATACGCGTATCTGGCAAGTAGAATTTTTTTAAGACTGTTTTTCTTCATTATTTTTGCCCATTGCGCTCTCCCAGTTTGTAATATTAACTCTTTGAATGTGCACTATTACCTCGCAAAAAATGGCCCCGAAGTTCACATACCAAAGTCTGCCTTCTCCTTGTTGGTTTAACATGTTTTCTTTAGTAATAATTTGAGCAGCCAGGTAGGAGGAGGCACGACGTTTTATTTTGCCCCTCTGATTTCAGTACCCTCCCAACAGAAAATAATTTCTGATAAGCAGGGCAGACAAAATGAAAAAGATTTTTTTTACAGCATTCTCTCCCCCTTCTTGATTGGAATATCACATAGCATTTGTTTATTCTACCGAAGATGGCCCTGTGCGGTTAGGGGTACGTAACTAAAGAAATACCTAATATATGGCGTTCCTTGATTGTAATATTACCGCTTCTTTATTTGTTCGAGGGAGCCCCTAACAACCAAGGGTGCCAAAAAATACGAAAAGTATCTATTGGTTCCAGTAGTGGATCCAGCACGGACTCCTGAGGGGCGGTGAAGTGAGAGATTCTTTTGATGATGTGAAGCTGTCACAATTTACCACTTAACTAAACATAATAGTGGGGTGAACCGGAACCCAGTCCGTTCCAATTGATGTAAAAGTTTAATTTTTGGCTTCATATTAAAGTTTTGGTTCCAAATGAGAATTTCAGTCCAAGTGGTCAATGTTCAAATCTCAGGGGGCTCTTTGGTATAGAGGCTATGACCCCGTGTGGGAAAAGGCAAAAATATCAAAATGCTTATGACTGGAATTTTTCGTCTATTTGAAAGATATGTTTGGCTTCATATTAAAGTGTCGGTTCCAAATGACAATTTCAGTCCGAGCGGACTATGGCCAAATCTCGGGGGGCTCTTCAGTATAGGGAGCTACGGCTCCCTTATAGGAAAAGGCAAAAATATGAAAGTGCTTATGGCTTTCGAATTTTTCGTCTATTTTAAAGAAATTATTGGCTTAATATTAAAATCTTTGCTTCAAATGACAATTTCAGTCCGAGTGGTGAATGATCAAATCTCGGGGGGATCTTCAGTGTAGGGGTTTGGGCTTCTTTATGAGACAAGATTCACGTACTTGATATTGCAAAATTCTTTTGTATACATGAGTGGAAACTTGCACCATTTTGGTTAATATTATCTCTTATATTTTGCAGATTGAAATTCCAAGCAATAGTTACTTCGCAAAGCTAAAAGAAGGCGCTTACTAGTATCATAAAAATGAAGTGTTTTACGAGAAGTTATCATGGAGCAGACGAACGAACAGGCGCTCAAACGTTGGTTGAGTCGGACGGTTGAAACTCGTTAAGCTCGCTTCAGTTATTATTATTATTATTATTATTATTATTAGTAGTAGTAGTAGTAGTAGTAGTAGTAGTAATAGTAATAGTAGTAGTATTAATAATAATAATAATAATAATAATAATAATAATAATAATAATAATAATAATAATAATAATAATAATAATAATAAGTGATAGTGGTGGTTCTTGTCTCGTACTAGTAGTATTTCCTGAGTAAGCCCCCAAGTTTTTCGAGAGGAACTTTTGCGCTTAATTATCCAAAACTCCAACATGCTTTACTAAACGTTATACATTTGTAAGTCTTATACTGAGTTGAGCTAACAAGGAGGAAGCGCACTTTGGGAAATGATCTTCGGGGTCATCTTTCGCGAGGTAGTAATGCACATTTGAAGTGTTAAAATTACAAACTGATAGTGGGAAATAGCGGAGAAAAGGCGTCTCAAAACTTTCGACTCACTGCATATATGATACGACGCGTGAAGTTACCAAATGACGGTAAGGCAGAGTGAGGAGCATTTATAACTCACGTGAAAAGGGTCCCGGGTTCGATTCCCGCTCGAGTAAGTTTTTATTTTAGTTTTTTTATGTAACCAATAAAGTAGCCAACCATTTGTAGCTACAAGTAAAATATTTCGCCATATGTTTATAATGCATAAAGTAATAGAAAGGTTTAAATCAGATGTAAAACCATTCATTGTTCCATGTTAAGTAGCAACAAAACGTAAACTATTCTATAAAATATTGGTATCAAAATTATATTATGGTTACCACTGTCGTTGTGCAAAAAATGTTCTTGACGCTTCGTATTTATATTTGTGGACGGTGTACGTATTAACCGGACGTTTGCAAAAGGGGGTGGATTGTGCTTTAGACAACAATAGCATGGGAAACTATGACAGTTATAGCCAGACAATCATTTATGGGGCAGGAGAGGGCAATTGCCCAACCCGCAAGAGTTTAAGAAATAGATACTTTAATCGATTGTTTACTAAATGGCGTGACAAACATCGTGGCATTTGAAGGCGGCGCTTCAAGTTTCCTTTAAATGTTGCTAGCAAATGAGAGGCCAGCGCTATTGCCACGTTTATTTTGTACACATCCACGTCCATCCTCTGCCACCTGATCGCGCTGTAGTTTGTCTGCTTAACCATAGCCACACGCCTTTGCCATTTGGCAACGTCGCGCCAGAGCTTGCGTTTTATTCGTTTAGCTGAAATGCCAAGATGTTTGTCACATGCTTTAATACTGTATAGTAGTAAAAAAAAAAAAAAAAAAAAGGTGAAAATCTTTCGTCGGTGGTGCTCTTGTCCCGCCCCCCTTCCCCAAGGGAAGTCCACAATGACGCTAATGGTTATAGTATACATCCAGTATTACAAAATGGGATTTCCCTGTCATCCCCCTTGTAATTCGTACACTGTCCACAGATATAGACAGGAAGCGTCAAGAACATTTTTACACGACTGTGGAAACCATAATATAATTCGTGATGCCATTATATTTACAAAATAGTTTACATTTTGTTGCTGGTTAACATGAAACTATTTTACAACTGATTTCAACATTTCGATCATTCTATGCATTATAAACATGTGGTTACAAAAGTTTACTTGTAGTTACAAATTGTTAAATATTGCTTAAATAAAAAAGGTTAACTCGTTCGGAATTGAATTCGGAAGCTTATGCGTGGAAGTCGCAGATGCTCCGCACTCTTCCACGCCGTCACTTGACAGCTCTACGCGCCATACTATATATGCGGGGAGTCGGAAATGTTAAAAAGCTTTTTCTCCGCTATTTTTAGCTATTGCGCTTTATTAGTTTGTCAAATCAATAAGTCATCAGACTTGACCATCTCAGACTTTTGTAAAAATTGGTGTACACCTTTATTACAGTGGGAGAACAAAAAATTCCAAATATTACCTCTCTCCCCTGAAAGTGTCTCTATACAGGGTGTTCAAAAATGTCAAAAATTGCATTTTTTGAGTTACAGTGATTATTAAAAATTGTCATAAAATGGTTAATATGTGCACTTGAGACGTGAAACAAACACCATTGAAAAGCTTAAAGATTGTTTTACAAGTTGTACTATATTGTAGAAAACCTGTAAAATAAAAAATAACATTTCAAGAATTCAAATTAAGATTTGAATTTCGCATAGAAATGTCCCTCTAAATTTGTTCAAAATTGTTCGGATTGTAGTTTCATATGTGTACTAAAACACCACAAAGTTCTATTTTGGGCACTCAATGGGATCCGATTTAATATTCAACATAAACCAAGCATTGCACGATATTGACCATGTGAATATCTGGATTCAGATCGATAACCATTTGCCTGGAGTTATTTACCTGCAACATCAAAGGAATTTATATTCAATTTTATTTGTTTCTTGATGTATTCACGTGAATTTACACAATTATCCATCTTTGGAGTTATTTAGAGAGGTATTACGTTTCCGAATAGTACTCAATACAAGTCATTATTCTTGTTAGTCAGTATGGATGTTTCTAAATTTATGTTGGTTTCATTGATACATGTTATTTTCATTCCTTTGTTTCAAGATTGCTGTCACAGATATGTGGAAATGAATAATTGAAATAGGAAAAAGAATTTATTGACTAATTGTTTGTGCTGAAAGTGTGTGAAGTAATTGTGAGCAGTGTCACTGTGTTTCATAGCACATTTGATACAAATATTGTGAAAGGGAGGAAAATATATCCCTCCCTTTCATATTATTCTGTAATAGAAATCCTGAAACAAAGGAATGAAAATAACATGTATCAATGTAGCCAACATAAATTTAGAAACATCCATACTAACAAGAATAATGACCTGTATTAAGTACTTTTTGGAAACGTAATACCTCTCTAAATAACCCAAAAGGTGGATAATTGTGTAAATTCAAATGAATACATCAAGAAACAATGAAATTGAATATAAATTCCTTTGATGTTGCAGGTAAACAGCTCCAGGCAAATGGTTATCGATCTGAACCCATATCTTCACATGGTCAATATCGTGCAATGCTTGGTTATGTTGAATTTTGAATCCGATCCCATTGAGTGCCCAAAATGCAACTTTGTGGTGTTTTAGTACACATACGAGACTACAATCTGGACAATTTTGAACAAATTCAGAGGGACATTTCTATGCGAAATTCAAAATTCAAATCTTAATTTGAATTTTGAACTGTTATTTTTTTTATTTTAGAAGTTTTTTCAATATGGTACAACTTGCAGAGCAATCCTTAAGTTTTGCAATGGTGTTTGTTCCATGTCTCTAGTTCACATATTAACCATTTTATGACAATTTTTAATAATCATTGCAATTGGATTTTTTTTTCTTTGGCATTTTTGAACACCATGTACGGGGACACTTTCAGGAGGAGAGAGGTAATAATTTGGATTTTTTTTATCTCCCACTGTAGTAAAGCTGTGTACCAATTTTTACTCGTTAGGTCAGGTTTTGCCATTTCATTGGTTGATTTCACATGGAATGTCCCAATATCAACACTTTAAATGTGTATTACTACCTCGCGAAAGATGGCCCCGAAATTCATTTGCCAAAGTCTGCTTTCTCCTTGTAAGATTGAAAAATAAAATCATAAATAAGCAGGCAGTGATCTTATACTGGCAGTGATCTTATACTATTTGAACTTGTATAAAGCTAATAATAACTAAACATCAAGGCTATCATTGTATGCTCTGTAATTCATGATTATCTTTTTATGTGATAAATTATTTTCCATGAAGGATACTTCGCAATTCTTGTTTCTGAGTCTTATAAATTGACGGGGGTGTGCAAAGGGCATTAAGTCAGTAATTGCTCAAAGGGTTGTAAAGATTATCAAACTCCTACAAATAATATGCTGTTCCAAATGAGATTTTTATAGTCATTAAAGATAGTGTTATTAACAAGAACTACCACTGTCAATTATTTTCCCATAATAGTGTATTAGGTTATTGTTTGCACTTTCCAATTCGATTTTCTCTTAATAACTATTTTTATTATCTACTTAATCTGTTTTTATATATGTATAGTATTTACTTTTAGAAGATAGTTGTCCAGGCGAGGTTTGGAACCCTATCAAATAAAGCTATAAGCACACTAGTAGGTTACGCAAATTACCCAATCTGATTTTTTTCATAATGAAAAAATTAGAAAGTCATGCAATCAGCTTTCATTAATTTGAAGTATTTAGGTTTAATATTTAGTATACTATATTTGTTTCGAATAAAAATAAAGTAACAAGAAGGTTCATTGTTCACAATCTAGTATTTTCAAAACAAAATAACTTAATTGCTGAGATCAGTATTTCCATTCTATTCCCAATTCTTACTATTCTATTATACATATGAAATAATAATAGTGTGGATCAGTGGTAGGGAAGGTTGGTGGTGTAAAGATAAGACATGCAATTGCCAAACAGGAGACCCGGTTCGTATTCTGTCCTGTTAATTATTAATACGTGTGTGCCTTTGGTGTATGGGGTCCCGGGTTACATTCCCGGTAAAAGAACCTTTGTGATTTTAAATATCCTTGATATTTCTGTGTTTATATCCCTGCCGTATGTAGATGACCAAAGGATCGAATGACAAGATTGGCAATAGAGTTGAGTATCCCCGTTGGGACGAATTAAAAAGAAGTGGTAGACCATTCACCTTTGGTGCATGGGGTCCGTGACTCGATTCCACTTCGCGCCAAGTGAAATTTGAGGTGGACAAATACCATGTTTATAGGTTTGCTTGGGATTTTCCATTTTTTTCTTACTTTCTTCATTTCACCATTTCATTCATCATTCTCCCTTAGCATAATCGTGCAACGTTAAACTAGAAATTCCCTTTAATTTTAATTTCAATAATAATAATAAAAAACAATTAATTCAACTGAAAGGACTAATTTATGTTGACGGCAATTATCATAAATATGCAACCACTATAAAAAATGCTTTGAGTACAAAAATAATCCTGTCCCAAGTGTTAACGAATGCGCACGAGAAGAGACATATCTCGAGAAAGAGACGAGACGCGCTTTGTGGCATCCAAGATAAGACAAGATACGATATAGGTTGTAAAATGTTTCGTCTTGTCTGGAATGTCTGGAAAACATAAGCTTTAAAATTATTTTCCAAGATCTATTCTCTCAGAAGTAGCTCTCTGCCTTAAAATTAATAACGGCATTTGTTATTTAGAAAAGATAAACAATGCCTAAAGCTAATAGTTAACTTCTCGAAAAGAAGCTTCATTAAGGGTGAACCTGAAAGATGTCCACAAACTTTGGGAGGTGATTCGTGACATCAAAAGGATAGAAATGGTCCTCTTGCAGTTTCGGAATACAGGTTCGTTTTGGAGATAGATGGTTGCCAAATTGGCATTCAACATCGACTCCAAAAACTATTCTGTAAAAAAGAACAACAACGACTTTTCCTCTTGTTTTGACCTCATGAGTAACCTCACAAAGTGTGTGTTCAATTCCAATTGTCCGGAGTCCATTTAAGTTCGCAACTCCGTATCTCGAAAACGAAGCAGAATTGAAAAAATGGCAAGAGGACTTTTTCTCTTGCTTTTATCTCACGAACCACCTTTCGAAATTTGTCCACATGTTTGTATTAACTCCGAATTGTCACGAATCGATTTTTGACTCCAAGTTAGCAATCTTTTATCCCGAATACAAAGCGGAACTAAAAAAAAGAACCGCAACAAGACTTTTTGTCTTGTTTCGATCTCAGGAATAACCTCCAGAAGCTTCCCCGCATGTTTGTGCTCATTTCCAAATGTCATGAGTCGATTTAGGATTTCAAGTTGCAACATTCTATTTTCGTAACGACGTTGAATTTTCAAAACAGCAAGAGGACTTTTTGTCTCCTTTCAATGTCACGAAACCCCTGCTGAAGTCTGTGCACATCTTTTAGGTGCACCCTATTTCTTTGATATTTTATGGAATATAAACAAAATCCACGAGGTCGTGTTTGAGAAACTCAGTGGGAATAAATTCAACTCCAAGAATAAACTACTACTCATATCTTTTTCAGTTCAATTGACTTATTCCATGTTGTCAGGTTAAATGTTTATTTATTAAGTGAGAACAAAATGCCAGAGTCTTTTCTGAGAAAATCGTCGAGAAAAAGTCACCTCTAAGACTAAACTATCCCTCGTAAATTTTTCTAACAGAAATATCTGATACCGCAATACAGGGTTGTTAATTAAATATTGTTCAATGAAAAATAAACAAAGTTGTTAAAACCATTTTTGAGAAAATAGTTTCTTTCGATTTTCGGCTATTGGTAAACCACACTTATTTTAGGCGGTAGGAAAAACAATTGGAAAATCTCCTGTAGGAATACTATGTAAACCCTAAGTTTAAAATTTGGTGCCGATACGTTAAACAGTATGGCCTCTACGCGAGTGCACAGAAAAGTGTAGCGATCGAACGGACCGAAAGGGCGGGTATAAAAAAATCACATTTTCGGTATATACACGCCGTGAAACATGTAAATCCGTTGAACTCTGAATTTGATATATTATTTTCACAATCACCATATTTTACTCTCTCTTTTGTAGCTCGAAAAAGAAAAGCCCTAGTATACCACAAAAAGGTAGGGTGTTTACCAAAAAATATTGAATTACAGGGTACGGGCAACCGCACTAAACTTTCAATTCAATTTCTTAACTGTGTTAGGCCACAGTTGCTACTAAAGTGTGTATTTGGATAATACGAATAAAATTATCGTATTATCCAAATACACTGAGAAAAATAAGTGGTAACCTAGTGGGGGTTAATGGACAATTTAGCTGCTAGAACCAGTTAATAATTTGTAACAACCCTTCTGAGACAAAAAAGGTTAATTTTACGAGGTCGCCGGTAATCAATCAAGAAAGGTTACTAGAAAATGTGTAGAAACAATCCAGTGTTTGGTTGCTATTAACCTATAAAATAGGTTAGAAGGTAACCAATTCAAGAAGGTTAATTTAATTTAAAACACTGTGTTGTTATCAACCGATTTTCACACAAGGCAAATTTAACCCTCCGAAACTTGTTTACTGGTAACACTGCATTACTAGAAGTACAAACAGCAAGGTCGCCATTTGCAATTTTAAGAACGAAAAGTTTTAAGAATTATGAATACATCCGAAGGAATAGGAAAACAGTTATTAAAATATGGATTCTACATAAATTAATAGAGAAATGTGAAGGAAAGTTTATTTACGGAGGTTTATGCATATTCTGAGATTTAAATGAATAAAATGTTATGTGACATGTTTCTAGTACAAATATCCACACTAGATGGTAGCACTACTAGTTATGTAATTGTCGTCAAATAATTCACACACTCGTAACAATAATTTTGTAATGTGTTCAGGAAACATAATGCGTTTTACGTTGCTTTACGGTACAAATATCAAAATCCTTTTACGTCTTTGCTTATAGGGAAGAGTATCACCCAAACAAATTCTCACTGTTAGTTGTTAAATACTTGTGATATTGGTGGCTTATAAGGGTAGGGCGTTACACTCTCGATCGATATTATATGCATTTTGTTTCCTTCCTGTTCCTCATCCCGGATTCTTTCTCTTGCATTACTTTTGAGCTCTGTCCGTCAGACTTATCTAGTCAAGGGCGTCCAGTGCTACGAGTTTGGCAAGTGAATTTAACCAACCTTGACGGCTATCCAAACGGGTCGTCTTACCTTTGCTTCATTTCATCTCATTTGATCAGGGATTTCACACACAAACACACGTAATTACGGCTTTGTGCCGCAGGTCTCGTGTTGCTCATGACGGACTCTGGCAAAGCTACTGGACCACCTCTAGAATGCAGACACGGAGGTTTACCACCTGTTTTCACAACTCCCTCTGCTAGCTCCACGAAGGTGGAGAAGCGGAGAGAGCACAGCGAAAGACGCCGCCGAGCCTCAGAGCGCTCAACAGTGTCAAATGCATCCAGTAGGCCACGATCTAGATCGCCACTGAGTCAGCCCAGCTATGCCAGCAAAGCAAAATCTCCTCCTGCTAAGAAGCAACATACCGCTAACGATTCAGAGTTATCTGACATGGACGCCGAAAATTCCACCTCCTCGCGCCGAGCATCAGCAACCAATATCTTGCCAAATCAACAATCTGCATCTGTTTATTGTTTTTTACTTCAGAAATACGATCCTAAGTATTCAAACGAAAAGTTCATCATCCTCCAACTTAGGAAATATTTGCCCAGCCTTCCACTCCAGGAAGTTGTAAAAACGCGAAACGGTTACATATTGAAGTCCACCGAGCCCGATTTCCTCACGACAGTACGCAATAAAGCCTCTTTTGAAATCTTTGGTACCAACTCCATTATTACGTCTCTGTCTTCTTCTCGACGGAAACAGCCACCTCCACCTAGGCGACCTCCAATGCTCTCTGTCGTGATTCGAGGAGTTGATCCCACGTACTCCGACGAGGAAATCCAAGAAGAACTGCAATATGAAGGGCATACCATTAACAAAGCCATTCGTATTCGCAATAACACCGGGCCAACCTACATGGTTAGAATTCTCACATCCAGTCAGGACACTATCGATACTCTTCTCACTCAAGGCGCCCTCATATACAAGCGACGACATAGGGTCGAACCTTCTCGTTCACCTGCACCCTTACCCCTTCGTTGTGAGCGGTGCCAAACCTATAACAGCCACGCAACGGCTGACTGTAAAAATGCATCTGTCTGTGGTTACTGTTCTGGCCCACATCATACGCGCCTTTGCCCTAACATGGAACTCCCGCCTAAGTGTCCCACCTGTGAAGATAGGCACCCCGCCTACAGCTATAAATGCAAAAGCAAACCAAAGCCTGATGAAACGCATCCAGAATTAGTTGCTCCTCTCCGTACCCAGTCTGCATCCACCAACACTGAGAAACATGTTGATGATCCAGTCACGGTAGGCAAACTATTAGAATTTCTTACCCTTGCACTCCAGAATATACATCCTTTTAATCGTCAACACGTTCTTCACCAGCTTACACTTGCAGCCAAATTAACCTTCAACGTCTCTCTATATGCTACATATTCAAATAACTATGTTCATTTTCATACTACACGACATGAAACAACTGTTTAACCTGTGTATCATCATGGATCTGTCATTCTTATTCTTAAATATCCGATCTCTTCCTAAAAACAAAGTTCTTTTCCAGACTCTTTTACTTGAAGAGCATATTACAGCCTTCCTTCTGAACGAAACTTTCCTGACTAAGTCTGTCTCCTGCCGCATTCCTAACTATACTTTAATTCGTCATGATAATCCACTACCGGCATTGCGAGCTAACGGCGGAGCTGCTATAGGCTTCCGACACACCATCCCATTCAGGCAACAACAATGTCCCGTTTTACATTTACCAGAGCATGTCATTACCACTCTATATTTTAAAAACATCACGATCACTTTAGCTACGCTCTACATCAGACCAGGCAATCCAATTCCTCTGGATTTCTTCTCACATATCTCCACTACCTATCGCCACTATATAATACTCGCAGACATCAACTTCCATAGTCGCTCCGCTCAAGACTGCACTCGTTTTACAGATTTCATCACGACTCATACTACAGGAGTTATTCTTGATCTTCCAGCTGCCACTCGCCCAATATCGAACACCACACCGGATATTGCAATTACTTCTAATACGCTCAGCACACGTTGCACTATCACCGTC
This sequence comes from Thermobia domestica, assembly GCF_964235325.1. Lineage (NCBI taxonomy): Eukaryota > Metazoa > Arthropoda > Insecta > Zygentoma > Lepismatidae > Thermobia > Thermobia domestica. The sequence goes on from NC_137456.1 coordinate 193,567,387, forward strand.
CTTGATTTACTGGGTAGCGATCATGCCCCAATTAAACTGACATATCATACAGGTCTTGCTCATCAACAACACCAACTGCCAGCCCGTCTCTCACCCCGGTACGATAAAGCCGACTGGCCGAGTTACCGCTCTTATCTTTCCACCGCTATTGCATCTTACCAAGCGCCCACTATTTCAGACGAACTCACTACTCAAATTGACCATATTACCTCTGCTATTCAACAAGCCTCTGCTCTTTACATACCACAAACAGAATCCATACCATACCGTCCAAAATTACCACCACAGTACCTTCCTCTGATCCGTCAGTCACGGCAAGCTTATCGTGAATATCTCCGTACACGAAACCCGGATGCACTTCATCACCACCATCAGCTACAAAGAACTGTTCGAAATTACCTCATAGCATATCGCCAAAGGCAGTGGGTGAAAACCTGCAACCACCTTGCTGACACAACTCATCCCACGGTGTATTGGAAGCGTTTTAACGCTTTGTGTGGTAAGTTCTCGAAAACCACGTATCCTCTTCTTGTCGATGGAAAACCGTTACACTCTGATTTGGACAAAGCAAACGCTTTTGCTGCACACCTTCAAGGCATATTTACACCTCCTGCACAAGTTCATGTCTCCCGTTCTCATCCTGTTACCAGCATAAATACGGACTTACACCACTTTCAGCCAGACGCCAATCATACTCTTCCACCGCACGTTCTAAATGTCCCCGTTCAGTCGGAAGAAATCACAGCTGTGGTTCAGCGTAAGCGAAACACTGCCCCAGGCTTCGATGGAATAACTTACCGGCATATCAAAGAAAGCCCTCTTGCACTACTTCATCTTCTAGCACTTATCTTTACGTTCATTCTTCGCAGTGGCTTCTACCCTACTGACTGGAAAGTTTCAAAATGTCTAATGTTTCCGAAACCTAACAAACCTCCAAGTGCCGTTTCCTCTTACAGACCAATCCAACTAACGTCCACATTCAGCAAAATTTTTGAAAGGATCATCGTTAAAAGATTACATCCCTATTTAAACGATAGACATCTCATTCCTACCCATCAAGCTGGTTTCCGCCCTGGTTACTCTATTAATGATCAGTTGCTCCGTCTCACGACGCTCATCATCAACCATTATAATCTGCTTCAACCATCCTGCCTTCTTCTGTTTGATCTCGAAAAGGCATTCGATAAAGTGTGGCATTTAGCGCTCATTTACAAGCTAGTCAGACTCCGACTTCCTATGACTTATATACGACTCATTTATCATTTTCTTGTTTGCCGTCTTACTTACGTTGCCATAAATTCTGAGCTTTCACATCCCATTTTTCTGCTCTCTGGCGTCCCACAGGGATCTGCTTTATCGCCTCTGTTATATCTACTTTTCGTTGCTGACTTTCCAGACCTACCACGCACTGTCCATCTGTTTCAATACGCCGACGATACGGCATTTCTTGCTCTCTGCCGCACCATTCCGCAAATCAATATCGCACTTCAGGAAGCTATCAATCGTTTTACACACTGGTGCCGAACATGGAACTTAACAATTAATGCCGGTAAAACGCAAGCGATAGTTTTCATCCCGCCTTGTAAACGCACAAAAGTACATCGTAATCCAACACTCCTTTCATTACATGTCAATGATATACCACTGCACCCTAGCAAAACTGTCACTTATCTTGGCCTCATTTTCGACCATCATCTCACTTGGACCCCTCACCTCAACTCTGTTAAAACTAAGGCTTATAATAGACTAAATCTACTCAAGAGACTAACTGGAACTACTTGGGGTCTCTCTTCCCGGCTTGTTCTCAATACTTATAAAGTTTTCCTTCGGCCAGTACTTACTTACGGTTTTCCAGCCTGGATGACCGCACCACCATCCTATTATAACAAGCTTGCAGTACTTGAGCGCCATGCTTTTCGCCTTGCCCATCGTATTTCATTACCTAGTCCCACCCGTGATCTATACTCTCTCATTACATTTCCTATTCTTAAATTTCACTTAGAAACTTTACGCAGTAACTTTCTCACTGATCGCTACTCCCGTCACCACCCACTGCTTCTCGACACTATGCACTACCTTTCACTGCACCCGTGCAGACCTCGTTACTACTATACCCCTTTGCACCTTCTTTTCACGCTCTACTGCTACACTTTACCCCCTAATCATCTTGACCTGGAACTCCTGGATGAATATCGTATTCATGCTCATCTCTCTCACATATTTCCTTCATATACTGCACAGTGATCTTCCTTTGTGACTAACAGGGCTCCCTCTGTCTTCATCAGCCTAGCGTCGCCCCTAGGCAGAAGATAACAGCATTTGTTCATTTAACTTTTCCCTCGTGTTGTGACGTGCTTGCACTTCATTCCATCCTCCATGCCCATCTCATCTATCAATATATATAACTATCATACTTCATCGTCTGTGTTATATATCTAGTACTATAAGTTTTTTTTCTTTTTCTTTTGCTAATTTTCTTATCGTACCTTCAATATGTTTTCTTGTTTTGTTGTTATATGTTTATATTATTACCTTTTCCTCTACCTGTATGTATGATTATGATCGCAAAGATCATAATGTCCGTTTATACTCATATGTATATTATGCTTTTAATAAATGATGCAATAAAAAAATATAACTGTAGAAAATGTAACCTATACATCCCTTAGATCCTCTCCCAATATACGGCTTCCACCCTTTGCCTCAATATCCCATTCCTAAAAGAGGGCGTACCCCTCTAAGAGGTTGCTAGCTTCCGAGCTAGCTAAAAAAAAATAGGGCGTTACTCATACCTTACCAAGAAACCTAGCCTCTCTTGTGTCTGTTATTGTGTCAGCGAGGACCAGGTATTGCAAAACGTACCTGTGAGCATAACACAAATACTACACTTAGGGGATTGACGAAAGTTAGCGCTTTCGAAGGGTTCCTTGATTTTTGAACTTCATCTAATCATCTTTTCATCTTCTTTCATCTTCGTTTGGGCTTCGGCCCTAGTACTCTTCATCCTTATGGCGGACTCAGGCAATGCTCCCGGACAGTCGAATCTGGTTCAAACATCTCCATTAAATATCGGGCCACATGGTCGGCAAAAAACGCAACCGCGTATTGTTACCGGCACAGCCCGACTAGTACAAGCTACCACCGGTGTTCCAACTACTTATGGAACCTGTGTAATAAACGGAAAAAGAATTCGCTCGAGATCTCTTTCTGATGGTGAGCAAACATTGGATCCGAAGAAACAACGTCTTACACCAATCGCAGATCCTACTGCTCCTAATACGAGCACTAATATGGATTGGACATCCACTTCTGCTGAAAATCAAATTTTGCTTCACCAAGAAACCATTTATAACTTTTTGTTAACTGATTATGATCCAAAATACGACACCGTGCGTGCTGTCTTTCAGCAACTTGTAAAGTACGTTCCTCGTCCAGAAATACGAGAGATCATCAAGACGCGTCGGGGTATAATCCTGAAATCGACCAATCCAAACTTTGCTACTCACGTCCGCAACAAGGCTACTTTTGAAATTTTTGGGTCCAAAGCGAAAATATCTACTTTAAACTCGAGCGGACGAAAAACCCCACCACCACCACGGCGTCCTCCAATGTTATCAGTTGTCATTCGTGGCGTAGAACCCGACTTCACCGATGAGGAAATCTACTCTGAATTACACCAAGAAGGACTACCTGTCAAGCGGTGTATACGTATCAAGAACAACCAGGGTCCAACATACTTAGTTCGCATTCTTACTGACCAACAACAGTTGATCGACCAACTTCTTCTTCACGGTGCATATATCTACAGGCGTCGTTACAAAGTGGAACCATCTCGCACACCAGCACCTCTGCCGGTTAGATGCGAGAAATGCCAACAATACAATTCCCATCCGACATCTGAGTGTCCGAATACCATCAAATGTGGCTATTGTTCACTGGAACATCCGACAAAAAGCTGCCCTAATCTTAAGGAACCACCACATTGTGACCGATGTTCTGAAAAACATCCTACTTATAGCTACAAGTGCAAAGCTAAGCCTAAACCAGATCCAGCTAAGCCAGAACTTGTTGTACCGATACGTTCTGTTGACACTCCAACACCACCAGCAAATTCGCTACGCCACCCAATAACTGTTGAAGATCTATTACGCTTCCTTACAATTTCTTTACAAAATATTCATCCTTTTGATCGCAACCACATCCTGAATCAGATCATGTATGCAGCCAAATTACTGTTTAACTTACAACTTCATGCTACCTATTCCGGACCTACAGTTCACTTTCAAATTCAACCAATCGAAGTCTATGTTTAATATGGGTGCTGCTACATACACTTGTATACTACGTATCATTATGGCTTATAATTTACTTTTTCTCAACATTCGATCAGTCTTAACCCATCACCTGCTCTTCACACAACTTATCCAAGAAGAAAACATAGCAGCCTTTGCACTTAACGAAACTTATCTCGCACCACATCTTTCCTGTTATTTTCCGAAATATCATCTTCTCCGACATGATGCTCCATCTGGTCCTAGAGTTTACGGAGGTACAGCTATAGGTGTTAGCCAACGACTTCCTTATCGAGCAGTTACTGTTCCACTCCAGCTCACACACCATCTTCCTGAGCATAATATCTCAACTATTTATTTTCGAGGCCGTACTGTCACCTTCGCCACCATATATTTTCGTCCAGGCAAGGCAATCCACTATGACTTCTTTCGATATATCGATTCTACCTTTAGGCATTACATTATCATGGCGGATCTAAACATTCATAGCCGGTCACAGCGAGATAAAACTAATTTTCTTGAGTTTCTTCACAATGAAACAGTTGCCGAGTTCCATGCTTTACCGAAGCCTACACGCCCCGTCAGCAATACTACTCCTGATGTTGTCATCACATCAACATCTCTCTCGCAGAGTATACATATCGATGTGCTCGATTCTATAGGTAGTGATCATGTACCTATCAAACTTGCACTTCACTGCTCTCCTCGCTCTCAGCCGAAGCTACCTCCTCAGAAAGTATTCTGTTACAAACGAGCTAATTGGGAGCAATATCGCTCTGATTTGGACAATGCTATTAATACACTACTCATGCCTACTACACAATGTGATCTTGATCACACAATAGCCGCTCTTACTGAATCTATTCAAGATGCAGCACACCGTTCCATTCCAACAACAGAAGTACAATTACATAAACCAAAATTGCCTCCGCACTATTTACCTTTCATATCCGCTTCTCGTCGAGCACATCGTGAGTACCTCGCTACGGGGAATCTTGAAGCGCTTCGACTTCATCGCCAATACCTTAGAATTACGCACAATTATATTGTTGCCTATAAGAAACGCCATTGGATTCAAACTTGCAACACACTTGCAAGTGAATCACACCCCAGTAAATATTGGCGCAAATTCCATCAACTCACCGGGACAGTATCCCGCACACCATATCCCATCGTTCACAATAATCAGGCAGTGATCAGTGATATGGATAAAGCGAATACGTTTGCTTCATTTTTTCAAGATATTTTTACACCTCTTCCTGGTTGGCATACACCGCAGCACCTACAAAATTCAATAAACCGACGTACAGATCCAACATCTGCTTCTCTGCTCCCATCTATCAGCCACTCTTTAGAACCCAATAATCAACTTACCACTCCGATACAACCAGATGATATTCGCCAAACATTGCTCCGTAAACGAAACACTGCACCAGGCTTTGATTTCATTACCTATGTTCTGATCAGGCAAGCATCACCCGCTTTTCTACTTTTTTCTTAGCGCCATATATACTTTCATCCTGCGAACTGGATTTTTTCCAATCGACTGGAAATACTCAAAAGTTCTGCTATTTCCCAAACCTAACAAACCTCCAACTGACGTACAGTCCTATCGCCCTATTCATCTCACCAGTTGCCTTTGCAAAATATTAGAACGTATTCTAGTCCGCCGCATGCACGCTCATCTTACAACTCATAATCTACTTCCTATTCATCAAGCCGGTTTTCGACCTCATTTTAGTACGAGGGATCAGTTATTACGACTATCTACGGCTGTTTATGATCAATACAACACAGGTTTACCTTCTTGTCTGGTAGCCTTTGATCTAGAAAAAGCTTTCGACAAAGTTTGGCACCCTGGTTTACTATACAAACTCCATAACTATTTTCTACCATCCTCGTATATCAGATTCATCCATTCTTTCTTAATAGGGCGACTAGCATATATCTCTATTAACGGAACACTCTCTCATCCGATCTTCATCCAATCTGGCGTTCCTCAAGGCTCGTCACTGTCTCCTTTATTATACCTATTATATGTTGCCGACCTTGTTGTTCCAAACAACGTCAACATATTTCAGTTTGCTGACGACACCGCCTTTTTCACGACAGCCCGCACAGTGCAATCCATCAGTAAAACTATGCAAACGGCAATTGATGCATTCGTTGACTGGTGTAATGTATGGCGCTTAAGTATTAATTCTACCAAAATTCAGGCTATTGTTTTCCTGCCACGTAGACGCCGTTCACGTATATACAGGAATCCATGTCGATTAAACCTCCAAGTGGATCATACACCTGTCGTGGCGTCAAATACTCTTACTTATCTTGGTGTCATATTTGACTCCAAACTTACTTGGACCCCACACCTCACCAAGATCATACGCCAAGCGCAAAATCGGCTCAACCTCCTCAAGCGCCTAGTTGGTACAACCTGGGGATTAAAACCGTTCACAGTACTTCATACATATAAAGCATTTATGCGCAGTACATTAACATACGGTCACACTGCCTGGACATCTGCACCGCCAAAATTCTATCAGAAGTTGGCTATCCTAGAGCGCCATGCTCTACGCCTCGCACATCGCATCAGCTTACCGCATCCGACACGGTTACTTTACGACCTGATTGACTTTCCACCTTTATTGCACCATCTCGAACAGCTTCGTACTCGGTACGTTTGCAAGCGAATTGACCAGCAGCATCCCATGTTACTTGATATCCTACGGTACGATCGGGATCACGACGCACCCTCAACTTACGTTGATACTCCCCTACAGCACTTCATGACTCTTTATCATTTGCAACTGGATGATGCTGTAGTAGATCCCGAAATATTTCACATCTACGAACCACGTGAACTTTCATCATTCATATATCCATCATACGCACCGTAAATACCTATTAACATGGGCTTCCTCTGTCTTCATCAGTTCCTGAATCGCCCCAGGAACAGAAGATAACATGCATTCGTCAGTACTAACAAATACCTTGTGATGTGGCGTTCAGAGCACTGCATTTCATCTTCATCTCCTTCTCTGCATACGGCCTCCCGTACTATACTCATTCCCGTTTTGCATTCGTCTTACCTCAGCACTACATAGTAATAAATGTATTCTTTTCCACAATATTGTTGCCTCATGCTTATATCATGCTTGTATTTCATTAGATCTTATTGTCACCCTTCAATCACCTCTCTGTGTGTATATGTATTTAATAAATAAATAAATCTTATATACTTGTGCACCTCTTAGACCAGCCACATTAACCTGCAAACTACCTTTTCTCTAAAGCACTTACCCGAAGAAAGGGCAAAACCCTTTAGCGGGCCGACGGACAAAAAAAAATAGGGCGTTACCCTTTAAACGGGATGACGAAAAAAATAAAAAAGTACATACTACAAATGAAAATAAATTTAGGTAGTTATTATCTATTTTAGTATTGCATTTTTTGATGTGCTCGTGGCTGAGTGAATATCTGTTACTGTTATTTATTAAATAAGTTATACTAATCAAAATACACGGTTAGAAAGTTGTCGCACCCTGTTTCATTAACCGAGCAGTCGGTTATTCCAACATACTAACAAGGTTACCGGTTACAGGCTATGATTGATAGTGGTAACTACGTGATCGGTTAGCGTACCCCTGTGAGTTATTACACTGTAACCTAGCAATGTTAACCTGTAACGCAAGGTTACGATCACCTTCTCTTGTTAACCTTTTTGGCTTGGCTGCTGGGACACACGACTCTGTTGTCTGTATATTGACAAACTAACTTGGTTACTGTCCACCTTTTTCTTGTTTACTAGTAACCTTTCTTTTTTTGCGTGTACATCGAATATCAGATTATCGAATAAAAAACTTCGATTGGAGAAAATCCACACTTCAAAACTAAATCACATTTTGAGCACATTTTCATTGGACACATAATTGAGCAATTAATGCAATAATTGTTTATGAAATATGAAAAAAATCAAATGAATCACTTTTGAGAAAGTCGTTCACAAAGAACACGTCAGGAGTAACTTACCTCTTGTGAATTGTTTCGAACAATGAATTAAGATATACTTTTGGTTATTAATGAAATATTTATTTGCGAAATTTGAACAAAATCGCCTGTCGTTCGAGAAAATTGTCGGGAGAAACCTTGCCCCCCTTCCCGAAATGAACTATCCGTCGTAATTTTTTCCATTGAAATGACTTATATTAAAATATAGGGCTATTAATAAAATACTTATTTATTAATTATCAATAAAATTGCCCGAGTAATTTTTGAGAAAATCGTGGGGGGAAAATAACTCCCCGAATAAACTATCTCTTGAGGATTCTTTCAGGATAAGCGAGTTATTCCATATTACTAGGTTTTTAATTAAATATTTATTTTTGTGTGAGAACAAAATTGCTTGACTCATTCTTGAAAAAATCGTGGAGGAAAAACACTCCCAAGAGTAAACTACCTCTCGCATATTTTTTTTCAGGACAAACGAATTTGCCATATTGTTAGGTTATTAACCAAATATTTATTTTTCAAATATGAATAAACTCTTTTGAGTCGTTTTTGAGAACACTGCCCAGACAACACACCCCACCAAGAATATACTACTACTCCCACTTTTTAGGACAAACGAGTTATGCCATATTGTTAGCTTATTAATGAAATATTTTTGAAATATAAACAAAATCTCCTAGGTCGTTTGAGAAAATCGTTGAGAAAAGCTCAGAATAAATTGTTCCTCGTACATCTTTCGAATCAAATGACATGCCATATTGTCAGTTTATTACTGAAATTTGAACGAAAACGCTTGAGTCCAGTTTGAGAAAATCACTGAGAGAGAACTCACCCATAAGTATAAACTACCCTTGGTAGATTTTCTCCGATAAATACCTTATACCACAAAATAGGGTTGTTAATTAAATATTGATTTATAAAAAAGAAAACATCGTTAAGAGCCAGTTATGAGAAAATCTCTTTTCTGTTTTCATCGTACGGGAAATTACCCTTGTTTTGGGAGTAGGAAGGAAATAAAAAACTATAGGAAATACCATGAAAATCTTAAACTATAATTTGGTGCACATAAATTGAACGGTATGGCCTCTAGGCAAATGCACAGAAAAATGTAGCGAACGGAAGAACGAATAGATGGACGTGTATCGGAAAATAACTTTTTCGGTATCAGGGCCCTTAATACGTGTACATTCGTTGAAATCTCGAATGATATTTTTTCGATCACCATACTTTCTTTCATTTGCTGCATCAAAGTGAAAGGAACTCAGAACTACAGATAAGATAAGCCTATTTTACACATAGACATTTATTGATTTAAAATTGGTTTAGTTTCTGTAAAAAGTTATTTCACTTCCAATTGAAAGGTTTTACCATGACTAACTGCATACCAATGAAGAGGAGGAAGTTTTCAGGAAGTAAATGTATTCACAAGTTTAGACTGCGTTACGTCTATCAGCCTGTTTTTACTTCTGCAATCGTTGACAGCTGTAATTTCGTCCAAACGCTACATGAAATAATTCTTGGTTGACGTCATTGTGTTACTATTTTAGTATTGTTCTCTTCAGACTTGGTTGAAGTTTTCTCTGAACGGTTATACATTTTTCTTTATTTCATCGTTACACGTAAGAATAAATGAGGTGAGTGGATAGATTCGAACCTACGAACATTCTTCCAACACTTTACCAATGGATCAAGCTTTGTCTTCACGTCAACGCACGGTTACATGGCTTATTACAATTTAAATAAAATGGCTGACTGTTAGTTTCCTGCTCACATATTTCGATAAAAAAATTTCATTGCTTCGTAGATACTAAGAGCAATGTTTAGATACACATTTTAGGAGAGTGCAGTTTGGTGTATATAATAATTTCATACCAGATAAAGGCTGGATAAGTATTGATAAAATGTTTCATATACAGTTCTCAATAATAGGCTTGCTGTTCGTTGTGAAGTTCCAAGGCTCAGCACTGACTAGGAGTTTTTGCTATTAATATCCCTTCTAACAATATTGGGAGTGGACAAAAGTTAGCCCGTGTTGAAGCTTTTCGCTCCTAATTTAGTTATTTTTCTCTATTATTTAACGAATATATTGAAAATATATTTGTCAGCAGGCACATATGCAGGAATTTATTTCGGGAGCGGTCCAAAGCTATTTGGGGGGTCCGATTTTAATATTACATAGGTTGGATAAAAAGTACTGGCAACCCTGCGGCGCGCGCCAGTCTAGTGACAGAGAACCGCGAGGTGGCAGCACCGGAGAAGACAATCTCAGTTGAGGAACTTAGGTGAGTGGGAACGCTGTTGAGTCAGTCAGTCAACGAGAGCAGTGGCGTCAAATTGGTATCGCGAGTGGAAGCGCTCTAAACACAATGTTCACTAAACATGAACAGCGTTCGTGGATCAAAATTAAAGTGGCACGTGGTCGTAGTGCACGAGAATGTTTTCAGGGACTGCGGGAAGCCTGTGGTGATGCAGCGTTGCCATACCGCACCGTAGCTTGATGGGTTAAAGTGTTTCGTGAAGGCAGACAGAACGTGGAAGACCGCCAACGTTCTGGACGACCTCCAGTGGACAACATGACAATTCAGCTCCTTGCATCCTTGCTGGACGTGGATAGACGGTGGACTGCGCGTGAGTTATCGGCAGAGGTTGGGGTGTGCCATAAAACTGTGCTTCACATTTTGAACGACATCCTGGGTTTTCGCAAAATTGCAGCACGTTGGGTTCCACATGTCATTACTGAGGTGCAGAAATGGTATCGATATGCACTGGCACAAGAATTGCTGGACCGCCACCAAGAGGAGGGTGACAATTTCTTGGGCAGGATCGTTACCATTGATGAAACCTGGGTTCGATCCTACGAACCATGTTTGAAGCGCCAATCCAACGAATGGAAGCATCCCGGTTCCCCTCGGCCAAAGACTGTGCGCCCTAGTCAGTGAGGAGTGAAGGTGATGTTGATAGTGGCGTATGATGTCCAAGGGGTAATTCTGCACCATGCTGTAGCAGCAGGGCAGACTGTGAATGCGCCATATTACTGCACGTTCTTGCAACACCATCTGCGTCCCGCACTTCGGAGAAAGTGACCTGATCTTTTGGCATGGACCTTCATCATTTTGCACGACAATGCACGCTGTCACACAGCTACTGCCGTGACGGACCTTTTACGTGCCTGGAACTGGGAGATTCTGGAACATCCACCATATTCGCCGGATATGAGTCCGTGCGATTATGACCTGTTTTCCAAGATGAAGCAACTACTTCGCGGACAACGACACAACACCAGACAGGCCATCCTTAATGCCGTAGGGCGGTCGCTGCGAGACATACCCAGAGAACAATGTGCTGACGGAGTACGGCGCCTTCCATACGTGTGGCAGAAGGTTGTGGACATGGGGGGTGATTACATTGAAGGAATGTAGAACGTATTTCCCTTCTAATACAGTCATTTGTAAATTATAACAATTGTGCCATTACTTTTTATCTATCCCTTGTAGAATAAATTATAATACAATTTTTAAAAATAACCCCTAAAATTAGGTTAAATATACAGAGAAGTTCGGATTTCAGAGGGGTCCGGAACTCCTGGACCCACCCCTAAATGCGTTCTGTTTTGTCAGTAAGGTTTACCCATTTTGAAACCCTCAAGAACGAATATATAAAGGAAAACGAGATATTTGCGATAAAATATAACTTCAAGGAGATGCGACATTTTTATTGCATATGGTGGTATCCCAAATTAACAAGGGCGAGAATCCTTCCCTTTGGTTCTCTGCTATTGCGCTCTATCGAAAGATTACGTTTGTAAAATAGGACTACTAAGAACAAACGTGATTGGCAGATAGCAATACTGAACAGAACTCCACAGAAATGCATGCTGAACTTACGTTTATAGCTACCTTTCGTGACTTGCTCTCAAGGTCAATCGGGTGATAACTCAATTCCGTCCTTGTTTTTAAGCCGTGCTTTGTATTACTTCGAACAGTTTTGACGTATTTGCTTCCAACCACCATAGAAACAGACAATCAGGGAGAATCATAGCATACACTTAAGCAAGTATATTTGTCGTGAAATTATTACTCACATTACGCAAAGACACTTAATATATGAATTTATATTTATCTATATTTAAGGCAAACAATGGAAACTACCTATCGAGAGAATATATTAGCAGCACGATCATAATGAAAAGCATGCCTCGTAATATAACAGACTTCTTTCGCGTAAGAAATCGAAACACAGTTGGTCAGAGCAACTAGTAGTCTGTACAAATTAGGTTGTTCGAGACCAGTACGAGTAAGGATTTTTATTTCTATTGTATTTCTTTTTTATGTGAGGAAAAATCAAATTGTGACATCGGATATCAAATGTACTTGGTTAGGTTTGTCTTAGCTAAACTTAAAATATCAGTAACCGTCGAAATTATTTCACCAACCGATCAGTTACTGCACATTTCACACACGTCAAAGCAGTGGCATAACATGAAGGTTAACCTCTCCTCCGCAGTCCTTCGTTATGCGTCCGTACTTTCCGGGCGGACCAAGAGCCGAGCAACCCTGGAGACTGCCCGGGGCGCCAAAACGAGTATCAAATAGTAACTTTTATAATGTGTTTTCAGCTGAATTTTTTGTTTATATTCTTGTAAAGTAGCGGCAATTACATTAACTTTTTTCATTTCACCATGGAAGAAGAGAGTTTCATTGTACCAAGGGGACTGTATCGACAAATGGAGAGATTGCATGTAGAATAAAGAGTGCATGGGAAGTAAGTATTGTTTGTTTGTTTGCTTGACTCAGCGTTTCATGGTTAAGCCTTAATGGCCAAAGGAGATGTGGATACTGCTTATAGTGGAATCCGAACCACTTTTATCGTTCAACAGTAACCCACCGGGAATTGGACCCGGGACTACAGAAGGCAGGCCTTTGTTGTGAACAACAGCCTACGAATACAACTCTTTCTATTGGTGTGAACATAAATAATACATTTGGCTCAGGCAAGACGTGAATAACTACTGTTATTATGAAAAAAGATTTCCACTTTTTTATGCTCTTAGGACGATTTTTTTTGTTTATTAGAAACATGTTTGTTAATGTCTTCATATAAAGTATATACTTAATTTCATAATTTTCGCTCCTGACGCACATTGGATTACTAGAAAAAATATTCTCGTTTCCACTTAGTGGTATAGTTACTGAAACTGTCAGTGAATTGCGTTAGAGAGTGCTTGACATGTTCACTAATTGATCAGCTAGTTAAACGTTTTGCACGGTTACTGATATTTCGTTTAGGTAAGACAAAGTTACATAACTAAAAATGTTGCAAAACTTTCCGTACAAACAGTTTACAAAGGAAATTAGCTGCCACGGGGGCACTCTCGCGTCAAGGCCATTTCCTTCCCCTCCCTCCTCTTCTATTCCTTTGCATTCCGTTTTGGGGAAATCAGGCTTGCCTGGCAAATCGTATTTAGGGAGAATCCCGTTTGCTTTTTCTCGGCAATCTCGTTTTCCTGGGAAACCGTTTTTCTCGGAAATCCCCATTTTATGGTAAATCCCGTTTTTATGCGGAACCTCCATGTTAAGGAAATTTCCGTTTTATAAGGAATCATATTTTAATGGGAATACACATTTTTGGGTAAACTACTTTTTGAAGAAATCCGTTTTCCTGGGCAATACCAACTTCTTAGAAAATCACCACTTCTGCTAATACTCCATATTCACGCCATGAATACTTCATATTCAAGATGGCGTCAAGCTCGAAGTCGATGCAAAGTGGTGCTCTTATTGTTTATCTTTTTCTCGTGGTTGTGTGTAGTGTTTATGTGCGTGCTCTACTGTCTTCATGTAGTAACGGTGCTGTGACTTTCCCAAATGAAGCATTGCCAATGAAACATGGACTGAAGTGTAGTGGAAGATAATTTCATTTTATTGCTGCTGCCTTCATACCAAGAGGACCGCCATGTGCTCTCTCTGGTACTGCTAACAGTGACGGAGGAACTACCAGTGATTTTGTGACAAGGTATGAGTCAAAAGCAAAAAAACAGTGCCTCATTCTCGTTTGTTTTCTCCTCCTTTGTGGTGATATTCACGTAAACCCTGGCCCACCCTGTCCATATTACACTAATGCTTTCAATATATATTATCAAAATGTTCGTAGCATTAAAAACAAATTACTTGAGTGCTCATTGAACCTAGGTGAGATAAGGGAACTGGATTGTTTCGCAGGGACCGAATCGTGACTGAATGAATCAGTGAACGACAGTGAAATTAGCTTTTTTAATAATTTCACCATTTATCGTAAAGACCGCATAACTCGTGGAGGTGGAGTGATGATTTGTGTAAATAATAAGTGGAAGAGCAAGAGAAGACTGGATCTCGAACGGGATTGTGAACTTATATGGGTGGAAGTATTTATTCCAAAGCGTCGTTCTGTGTTTATTGGATGCTTCTATAGGCCGCACAAGAACACCCCCCAGCACATCTTAGAAGCTTGCCATGACTCACTGTTACATGCGTTGTCACACGGTGACGTCATCCTATTGGGTGATTTCAACCTTTCCATCACGTGGCAGGACAGCAAGCATGGAGTCGCTAAAGATGGAAACGACAGTTATTTCATGGACAATTTTATTCATGGACTTGGTCTAGGTCAACATAATATGCATAATACCCGCAATAATAGCAATCTTGAATACATTCTTTCTAACTTAGAACCTCGTTGAGTTGTCCCATGCAGAAATCTTTTTCCCTCGGATCACGATTCCTTGGATGTTTCTTTCGATTTCCTCCCCTCCACTACTACAAACCAGCCCCTCAAAAGTAGGTCACAACTTCTATGGAAGAAAGCCCCCTGGGGTGACATCTGCCGGGCTATTGAACTGTTTCCTTGGTGTTTGTTAGAGGTAGGAACTGTTGACGACGCTGTGGACTTATTTACATCCGTTGTCCACTCAGCCATAAAGGACTTTGTGCCGGTGAAAGCATCAAAATCGAACAGGTTTCCGGTCTGGTACGACAATGAACTTCGTGACCTTCTTAAAAACAAAAAGCTTGCCTGGACTCTATGGAAATCACATCCGAGTGACTACACATATAAAAACTTTGCTAGAATTAGAAGTCTTGCCAAGAAGGTACAGCGACGTAAATATTTTGAATACCTGGACTCAATTGGTGATTTTACTGTTAGTAACCCTAAAGTCTTTTGGTCTGTAATTAAATCTAGAACAAAATCTCCGGGCATACCGGCAACAATTCAAGATGAAAATACTGAAGCGAGTGATGATCAAAGACCAGACCTCTTCAATAACTACTTCTGCAAAACATTTACTTCCCTTTCCTCTACAACCCATCTCCCCCCTCTCCGACCCAACTGTTCGGACACCTTATCCATTCTCTCTACCACCCCGGGCGAAGTTCTGGCTCTCTTGCTATCGTTATCTCCACATAGATCACTTGGACCTGATAAAATTAGTCCTCTCTTTCTCAACAAAAATGCTTCAGTTATTGCGGTTCCTCTATCTATCTTATTCAATAGATGCTTCAAGGAAGGGTATTATCCCACCAGTTGGAAACTGGCTCACGTGACCCCAATATATAAATCAGGACTTAAAGATCATGTATCCTCCTATAGGCCAATATCTCTTCTTTCTGTAATATCAATTATTTGCGAAAAAATAATTAAAGACAGGCTACTTAAATTCACCTCACCTTACATCCATAATTCTCAGCACGGCTTTCTACCGAAAAGCTCAAGTCTCTCAAACTTAAGTACTCTTCTTTCCTGTGCAGTCAAATGTATGAATAACAATACTCAATTAGATGTTATCTACTTTGATCTCTCGAAGGCCTTTGATTCTGTCAGTCACATTCATCTTCTTCATAAACTCTCCAATAGATTTAATGTACATGGCAAATTTCTCTCTCTACTCACAAGCTACTTGAAGGACCGTAAACAGAGAGTTGTTCTTTCAGGAGCGACTTCTAACCCCCAACCCGTGATCTCAGGGGTGCCTCAGGGGAGTGTACTTGGGCCTCTACTGTTTGTCCTGTATATGGATGATCTCTACACGCACTTATCAGCTCAACCTAGTGGCCTTCTGCTTTTTGCTGACGATTGTAAGTTATACAGAGAAATATCGTGTCTCCATGACACAATTGCTCTACAGGAAGACATAAATTACCTTACAGGCTGGTGTGAAATGTGGCACTTTAAACTCAACAGTAAGAAATGTGACAGTATTACTATTACTTTGAAAAAGTCTCCTGTTCCATCCACATACCATATCAACGATTCCCCTATCACACATTCTGCTAGTCATAACGATCTTGGTGTCATCTTTGATTCAAAACTCACCTTCTCTGACCACATCTCCTCAATACTAAAGAATTCAATGCGAATGTTGGGACTTCTTTATCGATTCACCGAACTACGCACTGTTTCTTCATTAGCAACTTTTTATAAGACTTTAATAGCGCCCAAGATCGACTTCATTAGCACCTACGCACTGCTCTCCCATATGGGCCATGGCAGCACCTACACATCTCTCCAGACTTGATTCTGTTCTCAATTTCTTCATTGCTATAGTCCGATTTCATGTTCCTGCACTTCGAATATTATCTAAGAAGGAGCTCTTGCGACATCTTAATATTCAGACTCCTGAAGTACGCAGAATTATCTCTGACCTGAAATATCTACATAAAATAGTTAATGGAACCTTAAGATCGGAAATATTACTTCAGGAACTATCCTTACGTATCCCTTCCCGCATCACTCGGAATACCCACCTATTCCATCTTGCCCGTCCTAGGTTGGCTGTTATACAGAGGTCTCTTTTTTATAGAATACCAAACAGTTATAATCAAGTAACAACTGATGTAGACATTTTTTCGAGCTACCCAGTGTTTGAAAGAGCAATTAAACGAGCTTTGACTTAATAGTTTTACTTTTACACTCTTTTTTTTCTATGTTGTTGTTATTGTTGTCTTGTTTTTTTCTTTCTTTTGTTAGCATGTCCCTGTGTAAAATGGCAAAGTTATGCTGTATCTGGGAAATTGTTCGATAAATAAAATAAATAAATAAATAATACCCGATTTATGGGGAATCCCCTTTTTGAGAACCACCACTTAAATGGGGAATCCCCACTTTCTGGACAATTCCACTTTGTAGAGAAAATTCCACTTCCTAGGGAGTCCTTGTTTTGTGGGAATTCCCACTTCCTAGGGAGTCCGTATTTTTCTTATTGGGGAAATGCAGTTTCCCTAGGCATACTCACTTTTTGGGAGTCTTACTTGGGGGAATTCCATATTTTGGGGAATCCCTACTTTCTAAAGAATCTTCACTTTCTGGGAAATCCCGACTTTGGGGGAATGCTAACTTCTTACCCTAGTAGCAGGGTTGGTTGACCCACCGTTGGGGATTGAGCGGGATTTGGTCAAAACGGTGGGTGATGGTCGGTACAAGCCTATAGCGGAGAAACGTACGTTGGCCCACCGTTAGTTAAATGTATGGTTGGCCAACCAACTATTCTCCCGACCTTCACGCAACTATACTCGAGTTGACTGTTTTCCCAACCAAGAAATACGTTACTTTAGCTAAATGACGGGGAATCGCTCTACGAAAAGCATTTTTTCCCACCACACGACCACTGATTTTTATCGTTGGGTAAAGGTCGCTAACTCCATCATACTTGATGTTGGAAGAGTGCGTTACTGTTCATGCGCAGTTCTTCACCGCCATATTGTGGTTTAGAATAATGACAGAAGTGTTGTGGTCATCGCTTGAGTTACAGAAGAAGGAGTTTGGTCAAACTGCTTTTCTAAAAAGATTTAGAAAAGGGAAAGGTCAGTAGGATATTTAATCGCTCTATATAAAATAATTTCCATACTTTTTTTTATGAAAACATGTGGTGAACATGTTATGATTGTGCATGGAGTGCTAATGTAGAATGTGTTAACACTAATTAACATTGAAATGATTAATATCCATTTTAAGAAGGCAAAATTAGTTTACGTGAGCCAGTTACACTCTTCACTGGGTTACAGTACAGCAGATGTGTGCATGGAAATTAGAGTTAATAAATATTTCTGGGTTCAGTTTGGCCGATTACCTTTGGCTACAATGCATTGTTCCCGCGCATGCACATTAGGTTAGGTTAATTCTACTCTTCCACCCAAGAATGACATAATGCTTTGACTTTGTATAAGTTTATGCATTAGTAACGATTCTCCAGTCACTTGAAAAAGGGGAAATAGTGCCAAAATATACTGAAAACAGCATGCAATAAACTTTGACATATGACCCTTGTACTTAGATTTTGGGTGAATTGCCAAAGTCCCAACCAATTTCAGAAACTTTGCCGAATAAATTGAACAATTAGTTCTGGTTTTCAGAGGAACAGTGTGTATCAGTTAGGAGATTTTTGTTTTTTATGTACTGAAATGGGCATTACTCGAGCACACGATTGACACGTTTCCTACATTTTCAAGTTATGTTAGGGCTTTGTATTTATTTTAGCAGAGCACGCATTAAGTGAGGAGTTCAGGGTTTGCCCAAGTGGGCCCAGCCCGATAAAACCCACCGGGTTTTTTCGGGTTGGACCCACTTGAAAAAAAAACGCCTGGGTTTTTGAGCTTTTTGAGCTTTTTTTGTACTTTTATTGGTACAACTAAGGCTATCATATTGAAAGTGATTTTTATCAGATTTTGGACTTTCATTGGGCGAATTAGATGCTTTCACATTAACGTACTCAACAGCATTCAACATAAGACCTTTATAAACTTTAGAATGCACTGAATGGATAAAAAAAACCTTCTCTTAGCTTGAGATAATTATAGAACAAATTAAAGTGCAGATTATGCTTATAGCCTATTTGAGATAAAATATGCAATTTTATATTTTAGAAGATACTTTCCGTGAATAGTGTGCTCGACAACTCTGCGACACCGAGGGACGTTATCCCTCATAGAGTGCCGGTACTACCAGTAAATATGTACTGCATTAGTGAAACTACTAGTTTTATTTTTGGCATTAGTGCCGGACCAATTTGAAAACTGGAAAAAGCACCAAAATGCACTGCATTCGGTTATATTATGTTGGATTACATCAAATTATGTTATTTTACGTTAGGGGCATAAAAACTACTACAGCACAGAAACACAAACCAACCTGTGCTAGGTGGCCACTAGAAAGCACGAATGCTGTCGAACCGAGTCAGGGCAGGGAGACCGAGCGGAGCGAGGGGCTGCGTTCGAAGGGAGCAGGTGGGTATACGCGTAAGCAAGGGTAATGACATCATGTGGGTTTTGACGATCATAAAAATTTCAATAACACTTGTCATGGCTTCATACTTGCAACGCTTTACTTGTTAACATACAATACAGCTTCTGTACACTATGCAGAAATACATTCCCGTTCAATTGGAAGTCACTTATCAAAACTGAGGCTTATAAACTTTTCGGATTTCAAGAAGAAAATCGTGTACAACCGTTTCCTGGGGTTTCCTTTCCTTAAATAAATAGTCCGCTAAATAGCCCCCGAAATGCTCTTCCTTCTTCCCCAACACCATGCTTTTCACGCTACAATATCATAACAAATGTACCTCTCCGCGAAATAGTCCTTCCGCCTCCACATACAGTGCCGCTTACAAAATCAAAAACAACCAACAAAGAACCCTTTCATCACTTTTACTATTTTACTTACCCCACTTTCACTCATTCTTACTCACAAACTTAAATAAATTCTTCAATTGACCGAGTAAATTTCCTAAAATTGGTCCGGTGCTACGGAACTTAACCCTTATTTATTTATTTATTTATTATTATTATTTATTTATTTATTTATTTTACTTTATTATTATTATTATTATTTTATTATTATTATTTGGTTACCTTTGATGGTAACACAAGTATTCTTAAGTAAAATTTGGTTTTCCAACAACAGCTGTTTAGTCCAGTTATTTGCTGCTCCTCTTCAAATAAGCATTCTGTAGAATCAACAGCAGCAATAGCGTAAAAATTCTTGTCAAATTTAAGAAGCGTAATGCTCAGAGTTCCGAAAACCGTGTGACGCTTATTATTTCAAGTGCTGAATTCAAACTTCCATACTACTAGAAGTTTCGATGTACAGTAAAAAAAAAAGCTTGGATTTTAGAAAGAAGAAAAAAGAAAGAAAACATCGCGAAAGAAATGCTCGGGAAATTCCCATAATTGAACCCACAAAGCATCAGAACTGAACACTTCAACGATAAAATTATTATTTTACGCTCGAATATATTTAGTTTCGTTTAAGATATTTTGAAACATTTACTTTACAAAATATGAATTACATATTTGTTAATTGTTGGGTCGTATTTACTCAAAGTGATTTTCTGTGAGAACTGTCTTGCAACAAGTGCTCGGGAAATTCCCGTAATTGAACACAAAGTATCGGATGTGAACTTCAACGATAAAACTATTTATTTTATAAAACATGAGTTATATATTTGTTTTAAATTAATATTTTTGGCGAACGTCATTGAGGCTCCCGGGATGATTCTATCTACATTTATTCGTTCGTCTGCCTGTACCACACATACTACACGATACTACTTTCAGTCTTTTAAGCTTAAATTTTCAGGGCACAATCAGGAGATTTTCTGTAAATTTCCTGTACAGACTTTGGCTGCATACCAATGTAAAATTTCAAAATCGCGGTCATTTTGTTCAAAATAGCGGGTGTTCATACTACAAATCAAGAGGCATTGAAATATTTCAAAAAAAAAAAAAAACAATTAAACCGGAAAATACCCATATGGGCCCAGGTAAGTTGTGCTTTTTCAAAAAGACCTGGTTTCTTTCAAACCCTGGAGGAGCTTCATTACTACTTGCAGATTGACTTCAGGCGGGCTCAGCGGAGTTGGCTGGTTGAAACCATGATTTAAACCTTGGTTTAAACCAGCTGTTTTCTTTTTTTTAAACTGCTTTAAACCAAAAAAACAAAAAATGTTCGTAAAAGTGTAACTATTCGTAAAATTTTGATGAACACATATTTGTGGGCTATCACGTTTCACTCCCATATATTATTCGTACTATATTTAGACCTAAATTCCCCATTCTTTACTCAAAGAGATTATATTACAAAAGCAACTTTTTTTTATGTAACTTTATGGATGTTTCTTTTGTGATTTTTTTATAGTTTGTTACTATTGTTATGCAACCAAAGGAAAATTCTAAACATTGTTTCGTTTTAATAACGTTTACTATTGATAAAATACATCGAAGTACCGTAATTTTTTGGGGAGTGGGGTCATACAAACCAGTGTTGGGAAGTAACGTAACGCAAGTAACGCGTTACTTGTAACGCGTTACTTTTTAAGTAACGTTTCCTAGTAACGCGTTACATTTTTTCCAAAGTAACTGTAACGGTAACGCGTTACAAATTTTTAAGTAACGTACCTAGTTTGCGTTACTTTTTTCGCGTTACATTTCGGATGAGTAACTACAATATATGTATATATTTTTTTCGGAAATAAATGTTTCTTTCCTGTAAGTGAATTTCTCAGAATGAAACAATCGAGCATGAACTACCTATGTCAGTGACCAACAGTCACAGACACACAGAGAAACAGATAAGTTCGTAGTGCCACTTGCTGTTTTTTGAAGATGAGGACAACCTTAGGGAAATCACGTATACTGATTGCAAGCACCCGGAAGATTTTGTCGTAGATTTTGACAGCTCCAAATCAATACATTCAGTGAGTGAACTAGAAGTGCAATGATACCGGTAGTCTATTTTACTTTGATTGGTGTTGTTTTTATAAAGGTGTAGAACGAAAATATTTTACCGTTCGAACATTTTACTCAACTCTTAAGAATACTTTTTTCTTAAGAGCTGAGGATGATGGTGGACAGAATTTAAAAGTAAAGTGTCTGAAGTGCCCCGGCGGAAAATATTTATCAACAACTAGGGTGCCATAATTAACGATTTACAGTAAGGGGTTAATATGAATAAACTGTGTTCTGATGAGCAGGCCTACTTTATTACTAGAAAATAGTTTGCTGATGGTATGTAATATTGGAGTTCTTTCAGATCAGTTTGCTTATCCTACAGTCCCGTTGATTATAGAGTAGTGTAATGTTTCTCTATATTCTTTATTTTTAATTTTACATAACAACATTATTATTATACATGTATAATTAGTTTAGCAGGATAATAAGCAACCATTTTTTTCTAACGCTAAGGGATGAGCACGAGTCAAGCTAAAACTCGACTCGACTCGAATTCAAGTCGAGTTTCGAGTCAAGTCAAGGGTAATATCCTCGAGTCGAGTTCCGAGCTGATTCAGTTTTTCGCGTCAATTTTCGAGTCCAGTCGAGTTTGATAAATGGCTCGTTCGTTTTAGGTCGCCTTGAAATCATGGCCTGATTACACTGGAATTGAAAGCCATGAGAAATGTAAGCTAAACAGTAATATGGAATACTTTTAGTTTTGCTCACGAGAGGGGACACTGCTTGCATCTAGTCTCGTCTCGATAGCGAGACCACAAGAGATTTTTTGTAACAAGCTCAGCTCGGCTCGGCTCAACTGAGAAGATGGCTCGAGCCGGTTCACTTGGGGTGAACCATCACCTCGAGTTGGCTTGGTAGGGATGAGCCATTTGCTCGGTTCGGCTCAACTGAGCCGAGGGCTCTAGCCGAGTCGGTTTTGTAAGCTGTTGGCTCGGCTCACTTCTCGGTTCGGGTCGATAGTGAATGAGCTGTGAGCCGAGCTGCTCGAGTCATTGACAATTCTAAACCCAGGCCGAGCAGTTTTGAAGATATCTGGCCAGTGCCCTATAACTTTTAAGTGTTTGGCTCGAGCCCGAATACTCAAAACCCTCAACCCAAATTTAGAAGCTCGTGAACAATGTCCTTGACTCCTAGACTTCACGGCTACCGAGGTTGGCAATCAACTAGTTTTTTTAGTATTCAAATACAAACCGCCTATCTTTCTTTTTGTTGTTATAATTAATAATAATAATAATAATAATAATAATAATTATTATTATTATTATTATTATTATTATTATTATTATAAGTTGTAGTAGTGTAATTGATAATAATTATACTGTCTATGCAATATACTTGAAGAATGTACTCGAAACTACACACCGGATTTGGCTCGAGTTGACTCGAAACTCGACCCCAATTCAAGTCGAGCTGGAGGAAATTTTTCGAGTCGAATTCTCGGGTCGAGCTCAAAGATGTCTGTTTCTAGTCGAATCGAGTGTCAAAGAAAACTCGCTCGTGTCCATCCCTACGAGTAACGCAGTATGGCATTTTATCAATGTTACATTATATGAAAATGTTCATATATCAAGTAAAAAATTGTCCTTGCATTTACATAAAGCGATTCAGAACGTGCAGTAATAATAATAATAATAATAATAATAATAATAATAATAATAATAATAATAGCGATAGTAATAGTAGTACGGAAAATTGAAGCCATATTTTTTTCACATTTTTAAAGTTTCGGACCTAAAAGTAACGCGTTAGTAACGCGTTACTTTCGAAGTAAAGTAACAGTTACTTTTTGGGGGCAAGTAACGTGTTACTAACGCGTTACATTTTAAAAGAAAGTAAAGTAACTTGTAACGCGTTACATTTTTGCAAGTAACTTACTCAACACTGATACAAACCCCACTGGAGGCAATTATTAAAATAACAAGAATCTTTGGTAACTATTTTTGTATAAATTGGTCAGAGCCTAAGTGGACTCAAATAATTCGTATCTTTATTCACTTTTCTTACTGATATGCAAATTAAGTAGTTATATTTCTTTAACTTGGACTAATAAAAGTCGTAGTGAGCTGACTTGGACTAAATTAGTTCTTCTGTACTCTGTAGTACTTTGAAATTGTCCATATGTAATTCTGTATAATGGTTCCACTTGTGCAATTGTTTATCTTTTTGTCCTTCTGTCCTAATGACTCTTGATGATTATATTGACATATATGTAAAGATTAGTCAACGTGTTTTCGTGTTTTTACCAGGAGTCCTTCGTGAGTGAATCGGCAGACGTATCGCATTTGTGGCCAATTAGTCCCGGTTTCGAGTTCAAATAGAGGACAATTTCTCTTGGATGTAAGCCGAGAAGCAGTTTGGATTCCGCTTTAAGCTTATGTGACCCCTTCCAGCATAACCCGGTTGTTGCATACTAACACCAAGGCGAAAAAAGCTTATTTCTGTCCATATGTGATATTAATACATAGAGCTAATTATTTAAACACAAAAAAAACCGGGTTTAAACCAAAAAGAACCTGGTTTTTTGGTTTTTTCAATAAAAACCATGGTTTTTGCCAACCCTGGGGCTCAGTTTAAATACAGTATGGACGTATGGCACACAAACTAGAATGCATAAAACACGAACTAACTTCTACTAGGTGGCCACTGAGAAACACGAATGCTGTCTGAGTCAGAGCAGGGAGGCGCGAGCGAAAGCGAGGGGGTGCGTCCGTATGGGGCAGGCGCGTCAGCGACGGAGGATGTACGCATTAACGAGGATAGTGGAGACGCACACTTTCACTCATTCAAAATTCATTTAAATATGCTGTGCACTTACAGTAATTTCTTACATTCACACTTCCATTCTTTCACAAAAGATATTTCACATCGTATTTAGCTATAAATTTTCTTTTTGGTAAAACATTCTGCTCGAGTGGAACCGCGAAATATATGCTAGGCCTGGTTGTTGGCTATTTATTGTGGTTTTAAGTAGCATTGTATCTGTACGTGGAAGGAACTATGATATTTGGCGCAAATGCACACTTTTTTGGTTTAATGGCGGAAATACGCCTACTATTGTTTTTTTTTTTTTTTTTTTTTTTTTTTTTTTTTTTTTTTTTAAACAACGAGTCTGCATTGTTCAAACTTCGCCAAAGATATAGAGTACTGAACACAACAATTTTTGTTAAAAGTAGAAAGAGGAGAACAATGCAGACTTCAGGGACGTATTTCGGGTGTTCCTCCCCCCCCCCCATCTGCACCCAAGGTTGAAAACCCTGTGCATTTTACATAACTTGAGTCGAAATTTATGCATCTCATGCCGTAAACTAGTTCTGAACCGGCCGATTTTACACACACACACACACATGTATCATTTTGTTGAATGTTGATATACTTTTTCCTCAATGTATGAAAAAGTGTTTGGGATTGCAATCAGTTAAAGATTGGGAATCAATTCGAAATTTAATCCCAATTAGGAAATTTGCTATGAAAATTCATAGCTAATTAACATTTAACTCTAATTCCCAATGTTTTTCTCAGGTCTCGAGATGTATTATCCAAAGCGAAAGAAATTATTAAATTAAAGATAACACTGTTTAAAAGAAAAAACTCACTGTTAGTATTTTCCACCCTGCACCAGACTCCCGCGTGGTGCAGAGCATGTTTGCGGTCAGTAGATAAGCTGGACTGAACGGCTGAGAGGAGAAATTAGAATACCCAAACTGTAAGATCAGTATCATAATATCGGGTTTTGAAAGCAGGCATATAAATGAGTATATCCTAGAACTGTACTTTCAAAATATGTTGCAATGAGTGCATTTGAGGCTGGCAGAAGTAAACTCCTTCATCCATTAACTATTATATCTTTGAAAGCAGAAATGGTTGGTTAGTTTTGTACCCTCTATGAAAGTGAACTGGTGCAAATATTTATTAATAAATGAATAAAATTCTGAAAACAAAGTCAGAAATTATTAGTAGTACTATTTTTAACTCTTGTGTACTACCATGGGGTCTTTTGGAACCCCAGATTTGTTTCTCATGTTACAGCTGTTAAACAAGTGAGATTACAATTCATCTTTTCTTGCAGACTATCTCGAGTGTATGCTAAATATTTAAGTTGTCTCTTTGATGGTTCTGCGTAAAGAACATAATTTAGGTGGGATTCTAGAAGACCCCATGTAATTCCTGTGTAAAAGTGTTCTTGGTAGTACACAAGGGTTAACATTCTTAAGCAAAAAATGCCGAAATTATGAGCATTCGAAATCGTAATATTGCAAAAAAAAAAAAAAAAAAAAAAAAAGTTTAAAGTTATTTTCCTTTTATATTTCTTTTTTTTTTCTATTTCTTAAAAGTTATTATATATGCAATACAGGTTATACTTCATTTTTCCCGCAAGTTTCACGGTTATTGCTAAGCATTTGGCGAACATTAAGGGACGTCTGGAACGCATAGAAGAAACCCAGTCACGCATACTGGAATACGTCCACGGAAATTTACGTTCACCGGGAATTTCGCAACCACTGGTATTACCCGACGGTCTGACTCTACCCTGTGAAACGGTATCGTCGGTTAAATCACTGGAAGAATGGGCACACAATGAAAATAATGGTACAAGTTTGGTAGGTTTTGAGGTCACTGTAGTATTTTAGACCGTAATTTCCGTATTTTTATATTATACGGGGTGATACTTCCCATTAGGTATCTTACATTTGTTCAATGACACGTGGCAAGTTGAAACTGAATAAACAAAGTGGGTCATAATTTCCTTTGTAGTTTTGAACATTGATAATGCGGCAACTATGATAGAAATAAACTTGTTCATACCAGCAATTGGCGTCTCTCCTAGTATGAATCTATATAACATGCCACATAAATTGTTCATATATTAAGCCGCTACAGAGCAGTCAACGACCTTAACGTATCATGTTGGGGCGTGTGTGGTAGAAACATTCGGCATCTGTTTCTATGAATGTCTCAGTTGTTGTAATATGAATATTCACAACCGCGGAAGCAATTATGAATAACTTCGTTCCAGTATACTTAACCTAATGAAGCCTATAGGGCATATCTTATTTTGTAGATACTTGGATTTGCGTTCGTTGTATTTTGGGCCCAAGTTCGGCTCCGCCATCCTAACAGGGACTTTCATGGTTTTCCCACCAGGAGAATTTTAAGACTATGCCTATAGAAAATGGTCATGACAAACATTTTCCCGCATCTTAAGCTGTTATGTAACGTGTGTGCTGTATCTAGATTATAAACAAAATATTATACACAATGCAATGGAAATATCCCTGAAGTAGCATCCCTGCTTCCTTTGTTTTTGTATCATAAGAAAACAATTATTTATTCAGTGTTGGCGAAATGATTAAAGAGAAATAAGTTTTTCATTGTATATTTGCTACACATTTTAAGTATTTTTCATTGTAAATCTTGGGTACAAGAATTATTAAACTGTATGTCACTTTCAGTTAAAGGGGCATTCCACTCCGAAAATTATTCGTTATTTGCACAGTATGTTCTTTATGCTTCATTATGCTTTTAAAATTCGGTTCGTCATTATTTTCATGTTTGGAAATAATAGCATATTTTACTGTTTGCCTTATCCGGCTAGTTGTTACGGGATGTTTCATATTAAAAATGTTCTATTTCCGTTCTTTCGTGTGCAAATTGTATTGCTCTGTGCACTGGTACAAATATATGCTATCTAAACATCTCTAAGTAGTGGTATTTAAGAACCTGTAAAAGTCAGGAAATTTGATTTTGCCAAACAAGCGGGAACCCTTTCATCGATTACTTCTAGTTTTCTTCGTTTCTATGCTAGGCAAGGAAAAAAATTGATATTTTTAGTTCATTGTGTCCTGCTATTCGTTAGTAACAAGTAGTGTATTGGTAATATTTATAATTATAACTGCTTTTATTATATTTGCTTATAGCAAATAGCTTTGAGTACCTTGGGTGGTAAAAGTGTTGAGAAGTTAGTGAGACGAATGTTAGAAAAAGTATTCAGTAACGACGCAGCAAAGAAATTCAAACCTAAAATTCTTGTATAAACCTAAAATTGCCCGGATAAGGATGACGAAGTGCTTGGTAATACTCCATCAGTCGTTTCGTCTCGATGATGTTAAAACAGAGGTAGTTCAGAAAGAGTTCGAACCTTTTTTTTTTTTTTTCAACCGTCTAAAAGCGTCTTATTTTAATTCAAATCTTGATGAGTTTTATAAATCAGTTCTAAGTGGGAAAAGTGAATTCTAACACTTGTGGAGTCTTGTGAAAATGAAATTGATTATTTCACATAGAAATTCAAGTGTAGAGTCTGGTATTTCTATTAAGAAAAGTTTATTGGTAGACAACTTGTAAGTGGCTTCTTCATTAGCCCAACCACAACTGGTAGATTGGCCTACGCACGCGGAACTTCAGAACTCTGAACTTCTGTAAAATGTGCGAGAACAAGACAATTCGGCTTTGGAAGAAACGGGGAAAGAAAGAGAAAATTATCACTTAACTCTGTATGAGCTTATTCCGTAAAAAAAAAAAAATCATTTAGGTGCCGTTCAAAAATTTTGTAGCTCCTGATCCGAAAACTAATTATCGGCCAAGATCGCAATCTTTTGATGCATTTTTTTTTGGGGGGGGAAGGGGGTCATTCCTAAAATTCTCGTTATCTTTTAATATGTTGTATAATATGTATAACAATAAATTTGTTTTGTTGTGATACCAAGTAGGATCTATTGCAATAACTGAAAAAAAAATCGGTAGGAATTGGTATGGGCAGGTGTAATGTTCGCTCGTCATAACTTTCATTATGTTAAACTTTCAAATATTTTTGCGTTTGAGGGTGGAAAATTCACAATTTGCATTCTCACAGTTGCATATACATTTACACATTATTTTGAAAAGTTTCTCATTGTTTTATTTTTCATTTTATTGAATTCAAAGAAATATTGAGAAATTCCATTAAAGTATCGTTTTTTTTTTTTTTTTTTTTGGTTTGTTTACTAAACTTTTAGGAGCGCTTATTTTTTTTCGAAATTTATAGAATCAATTTGTTGCCATTTTTTTTTAAGAATTCTTAAGTTACAGCTGCTTGTTGTGCAGAAGAATGGATAATCTTTTAGTGTTTTATATAAAGAAATTTAACGTTAGTGTATAATATTATTTGAAGATGTCTTATAAAGTCTCTTCACTAGCTCAAATGGCAATTCCTTGGATAACTTACACTGGTCTACTATTATTTGCCTTTTGTATGGCTCTGTATCTACTGTATAGTGTTACAAACGGAAAGTTTCTGATCTTTGGCAGCACACAGGTTGAGAATCACTGCCCCAAGTCTTTATTTAGCTTTTACGGGCATTCATCATCAGTACACCATTATGTTATTAAATGTCGCGGGTCAGGGAAAATAGGTGATCTTGCACCTGGAAATCAGGGAAAATGATAAAAGTAATTTTGTAAGAACCCTGTGTTGGGTTAAATTCTTATTTTAAAATTCAACCATTTATTACTTTTATAAACGTCATTTCTAGCGTATTGATTATAATACAATATCACTAAAATGACGTTACATACTTGTTAATATTGTTGATAAATAATAACGCAGGCATGATTATGAGGGGAATTTCCTGGTCTAAAAAATACACTAATAGAACCGCACAACTCTATACGCAAAGTACTATTTCGATTCCCGAATATACTTCGTATAGGAGTTGTAGATCTTGTCCTTTATAACCCCATTGCTGGAAATACGTGAAGGCCAAGTTAATTTATTTCTGTCCATACGTATTTTTTTGTTAATCAATCACAGAAACAGGTTGACTTTTTATTTTTTGTAAGAAAACGCTTTTTGCCAACCCTGGTTCGCAACACTTATTACAAGAGAAAAATGTTATTTAAAAAAGATTGAAATAAAAGAACTGCCAAATGAAGTTTTAAAAATATTTTTTCCACTTCATTATTTATTTCGATAGGTTTTAAGGTGTTAAGTGTATATGGCACAAGTCGGAAGGACAAAGGGCTCAGGTAGGGTCTGTTTTGAAAGTTTTATTCCAGTATTCATCTGAGGTGTACATGAAAATTTCTACCCAGTATTGACATTCGCGAAACACAGAATTTGCAAATGCTAAACCAGTGGAAGAATGGACCTTTATTTGTTTACTTTAGAAAATCGCGAACTGCAAATGTATTTAAATTATATTTTATAAATTAAGTTCGGCTGTTTTCACTTTGTACATATGAAATATATATTACGTTGCATTGGAGGAGATTGTTTGTGCTAATAAGCTACTTAACTTTTATTTGCAGTTCTGGTTGAGATGAGAGGCCAGCTACTGAACCTACATCCAATTCTTCGATTTTAGAAGGACAGCTAAATAGTTGAAAAATGGAGGAAACAGTGGAAAAAGAAAACTTTGGAGATTCTGCGAGATCTAAGCGCTGCAAGATTCAAAAGGAGTATGAAGAAATTGTTAATGAATACAAATTCCTCTCTGCAGAAGTAATAGGACAAGAAATAAAGAAAACTAATAAACTAGATTCAGATAATAATGCGAATGAAACTTTGTGCAGAAATGATGATCAAGTTCCACGTGTTAGTGACCTCGACATTTCAGAGGTAACCAGTTAATATGATAATTCTAGTGATTTTGGAGTGTGGAGTGATAGTGATGGTGAAGTTCCTGATTCTTTGGAAGTGAAGTTGGTGCAGTGGGCAAAGGAATATAACATAACTAATACAGCCACTACCAATCTGTTAAATATTTTAAACCAATATTTCCCTCAACTTCCTTTAGACGCACGAACTCTATTACATGCACCGTCTTGCTCCAATGTAGATACACGTGCAGGAGGTCTATTTAAATACTTTGGCGTAGAACATAATATTGTGAAGAAAAAGTCATCAGGTTTGATTCCATGTGTTTATCCATTTGTAAATTCCAAGTTTTTGGTAGAAAATGAGGGAACATATTTGGTAACTATTACAATTAATGTGGATGGTTTACCTTTACATTCGAATTCAACCAAATGTTTTTGGCCTTTAATGGGAATTGTGGATCAGGCAGTGATAAAACACCAGTTTTTCAAGTGGACATTATTATTAATTTTAAAAAGTGAAAAGTGTGTGACAGGACTCGAGATCAAACCCAGGTCCTTAGGTTTATCGCGCCTGTGTGCTAACCAACTTCGCCACCCAGTCGATCCATTTTCCAGTCACACAATTCACACTTTTGAGTACGGTGTTCTTTTTTTTTCAGACTATATGGAGAGTCAGGATACCACAACTTTCTGTTGTGATTGGACTTCCCAGCAGACACTGGGGCAGTCCAAACTCAACGAAGTTGTAGTATACTCCATGTGGTCTGAAAGAAAGACAACACCGTCCTCAATAGTTGAAATTGTGTGGTTGGGAGTTAGATCGACTGGGTGACGCAGTGAGTTAGCACATAAGCATGATGAGCCTAAGGTCTCAGGTTCGATTATTGGTCCAATCACACATTTTCTACTTCAAAATTATAATGTCTGCACTTGCGGAGGCTTGGTGTAAAAATCGGAAGTCGCCCTAATTTCTTTATTGAGATATTTTTATTTTCTATAGTCCCTACTTTTCGAGTGTTGACTTTGTGATAAAGTATACTTTTAAGAGGGCTAATCACAGCGAAATTAAAATACCGCTAATTTTACAGTAATTATGTGATATCTTCAAATAGATAAAAGAATCGAAATGTGGAACAAGAGCGCCCTAGACAATATTATTTTGCATGAGATACCGTTATCACGAATCACCTAGTAGCTTTGCGTTTGCAGCCATTTGTAAACGCAAAAATAAGTGCCGATTCTTTAAATGACTAGAAATCGAAAGCAGATAAGTGAGTCGTGATAACGGTATCTCATGTAAAATAATATTGTCTAGCGAGCTCTTGTTCCACTTTTCGATTACTTTTATCTGTTTGAAGATATCATAATTACTGTAAAATCAGCGATATTTTGATTTCGCCGTGACGGTGCCTCTTAATTCTAGAAAGAAAGCAACGTTTATTGAACTTTAAGCTGTACGTACACAGGGCGGGGGGAAGGGAAACAGTAGGTATGTTTTATCCAAATCATCATCCTGTGCCTTATAAAATCGAATCGTACGTTTAATGACTCTTTGAATTTTCATTCGCACTGTTAGGTCTACTTGTCTTTTCCTATGATGTAGCGTTTTTTTTATTTATTTGCTTTCTTGGATTTATAAGATAAAAAGGCATTTACTTGTTTTATCTGATCAGAATATTAAGTTGTGTATGTTAAGAAATTATGAAATATATAGGTTTACTTGCCGGTTACACATCTCAACGTTTTTCTTGTATGTTACAACATATGTATGGGTGCATGCATTTAGAAAGTGGACACTCAGACGTGTGTATATATATATAATCGCATTCAAAAAAGTCTATTTTATACGTATATGAGGCGATGGTGCTGTAAAATTTCTTCATATGTAGTAGAAGTAATAACTGATCTACGCTATCTGAGTATAATTGTAACATTAACAAAATAAGAATTTCCATTATGTAAAACTGTTTACTGTATAGTGCTTCAAAATATGCATTTTCATGCACAGATTTACTTCTATCATTAACCACCGGCTGGTCCCCTTTCATATGCTCGTACACATATGTGAAATAATGCTGGTATTTCAACATGGATCCAGATTTAATATGCATATCTCATTGTTGTTTACAATGAACAGTTACCACTATTTTGTTTGCAACTTCAAAAATATTTACTATTTTTCTTTGTTATTGTATTTTTTTTCATTTAAGAAGATTGTAATGTAAAACAAATGATTTTGCAACTTGCAATTATAATAAAAATTATGTAGTGGAAACTTAAGAACAGTGTTTAATTTATTTCATTAATTAATACTGATCTCTTTTCAATTACTTTGTTATTGCAGTAGTATTGTGGATTGGTGTATAAGATAGCAAGGAAAAGTTCCTCAATCTCTAATGGGTAAAATGCGTGTTTGTTATTTGGCTGTTTTTCCATTGATTTTTATTTTTCAATAATATGCTTGGTTAGTACTAGTATCCATTAAAACGCAGTTCTGAACAAAACAAAATGAATTATATTAATAACTATACGTTACAGTTACAAGGACCTAACGTCCTCTTTATCAGACGCAAATATTGAGAAAAGACTGTTGACAGCAGATCTTATCAACTGATGGTTATTTAATGGTTAATGGTTTTCCAGAGCGTTTTATTGGTTATTGATTATCCAGAACCATGGAGTTTATTGTTTAGTACTAGTATAAATGTACGATCGGAAGACGTCGCATCCTGACCCAACATGTAAGTATTCCTCTTTAGTGTTTTCCTACATTTTTGCACATTTAGGGGGCTTTACCCCCTCCCTTTTGCCCAATTTCCCTCTCCAATGAACTTGGTATGTACTTTGAACGAATAAATAATCATTGAAAGTTTCATTTGAGTCGGTTCAGATGTTCGAAAGTTATCGTGAGACCAACACACAACATAAATGCTGAGCGAGTCGAATCGCAGACTGCTTCACACATTCAATAATCCATATTTTCAGTCTTCCGAAGTTAGCCCAGCCAAACCTCTACGTTGAATGGTAGTTCATCATCCAATGCTGTCGTGTGCGCAATCAAATGTAGCATAATTCCCTGACGTTCCCTAACGTGTCTTCGCTGCGGATGAGGTAGGGTGGAGATGCATTCGGTTCGACACATTTTACTCTTTACATGGTATTCCTGATACTCAGATCTGTTATTTATTTAGGCATGAGTTATTATTTATATAGTAATAACGCAAATACACTCGATAATATATGCGTCATTATATATGAATAATAACTGTGTAAATAAATAATATCCGAATATCTCAGGAATACCATATAAAAAGTCAAAGGTGCCAAACCGAATGCATCACCACCCAACCCCATCTGTCGCAAGGACACGTCGGGGGACGTCAGGGAATAATGCTAGATTTGGTTGGGTAAACGTCAGCGTTTGGATGGTGAACCACCATTCAACGTCGAGGTTTAGTTGGGGTAACGTAGGGAAACTGGTGGGATTTGGTTGGGTGAATGAAGGCCCAACATTCTCAAGGTTGTTGGGGTTTAGTTGGCCCAACGTTGGGAGTTGGTTGGGTAAACGAAGGCCCACCCTACTTTTGGTTGGGGAAGAAGTGGGAAATGGTTTGGGTGGGAATTGGTTGCCAAAGCGGCCAAACATGACGTTGGGCCACCGTCTGTATGTCGCATTACCACCATTTCCCCAACGTTGGGCCAATCGATTTTGCTACTAGGGTATGGAGTCCCTACACTTTGGAATATGACCAATTTATAGGCAATTCCTACTTTTTGATGACTCTTCACTTTCTCGGAGTTCCTTCTTTTCCGAGAATTCCCATTTTCTAGGTAATCCGCACTTTTTGGGGAATACTAACTTCCTGGGGTCCCTACTGTTTGGGAAATCCTCATCTGGGAATGTCTACTTTTTGAGGGAATCCCCAATTTATGGGAATTCCAACTTTCTAGAAGTCCCTACTTTTGGGGGAATCCCCACTTTTCGGCAATTCCCACTTTTGGGGCAATCCCGTAACAGAATGACAGAGATAAATAATTATTTAATAGGAAAACCTGTTACCAAACTGTCCAAAGAAATAGATTGAGAACAATTTAATGATAAGCGCTGTGAAAACTATTATAAAATTTTCTAAATCAGAATTACAATTTACTGGAAAGCATTTGTTATTTACCAGTGAATAAGTAAAAATGAACATCTCACTTTTACAAGACTCGAACGCACTTCCCACTATCTCCTGCTTACAAACTCACTTCTCTAACTTTTTAAAGCTCTTTATTTAGAAATCAATTATACAGAGATAGAGTAGCTCAAGATAGAACATGCATAAGAAAAAAAACAAACTGCAAAGAAGACAAATATACAGTTGCGGTAGTCGGACAAACATTATACAGTTAAAGTAACATAGTTAAAATGTTTGCAAAATAGTTTCGTTCATAAACATGAGAAATGTCGTGAGCAGAATGAGTGAGGTAACCAAAGTAAACATCAGAGTAATATGGACCTGGTTCAGTTAACACATACGTCGTTATTTCGTTAAAAGTCCTGTTTGCAGATTTAATCCACATTTATCTCAATGAAATAATTTAGACGGTTACTGATATTTAAAGTTTAGTTAACGCAAAGTTACCTAATCAAATACATTTGATATCGCGATGTCACAATTTTATTTTTCCTCACAAAAAAGAAAAACAATGATAATAAAAACCTTTACTTTTACTGTGTTCGAACCAACAACCTGTTTCGTACAGACTAGTTGCTTTGAGCAACTAAGTTTTGATTTCTTACGCGAAAGAAATCTGTTATATTACGAGGCATTCTTTTCAATATGATCGTCCTGTAAATTTATTCTTTTTTAAACAAATACGTCAGAACTATTCGAAGCAATACGAACACGGCTTAAGAACACTCACGGAACTGAATTACCACTTGATTGATCGTGAGCGCAAATCACGAAAGGGTAGATATAAACGTAAATTCAGCATGCATTTCTGTGGAGTTCTGTTTAGTATTGCTTTCTACCGATCTCGTTTGTTCTTAGGAGTAATATTTTACAAACCCAAGCTGGAGGTGTAATGGCAGAGAAAGAAATGGAATGCATTCCTGCCCTTCTTAACGTCGGGTACAGTGTCTCGCAAGCAGCAGTAAGTGTTGGGGTTAACAACGCTACTTCCGTCGTCTCATTGATGGGATGTCGCGAATACAAGCGGTTATTTATGCAGATGGCCATGCAGGGTTACATTAATAAATTCCAATAAAAATAGAAACAGAAATTGTAACTTCTAAAAAGAAGCGCCACATGTTCTCTCAAAATACTCATAATACTCACCCACTGGGAATCGAACCCCCGACCATTCGTTTAAGAGTCCCACGCGCTAGGAACTAGACCAAGGGAGTAGCTATGAAGTAACACCTTCACACTGTCCCTACAGATTGAGAACCCTTTCGTAATTAGTGACATGTTATACCAAATATATTCTAAAACTAAGTCTAGGGAAATAAACTGATAATAAATATTACGGAAGACAACATATAGGAACTACAGTTACGAGTGAAGTGAAATCTTTATTGCAAAGTCGATATAATTCCTCACTTACACTCTCGTTGTTTCACTGTAATTTAGAAAGGAGGGTCTTCTTTATTTTTATTTACTAAAGAGCTGCTGAAGCAACCTGCATATCCGAATTGCATTCTAATATTTGGCAATCAGGGAACAGTAGTGATACCAATAACAATGGAAAAGGGACACCGGGTTCAATTCCTGCCGGAATCTCATGTGGCTCGGATTTCACATTAAGCTATAGGTGCACGCCTAATATAACCTCGCTGCTGAACGGAACGCTACACTGAAATAAAAAGTAACAATGGAAAAGGTAGAGGAAGCAAAAAAAACGCTGAGAATCTACGTCAATACTGTCTGTCCAGCATTTTCCTAATGGAAAAGAGGAAAATATTCGAAAACTCTTACTTGTTAGTTAAGACTGTTGGCACCGAACGTAAACGTGGCTTGTGAAACAAAAACGTCCTTATATTCGTTACCATTTCTCCGTAATGTGTGCAATTTAAAAAAAGGAAAGTCTAAATTGCCTCTTCTAACTAATATCCGGATCCCTCTGCAATAGGTAGGTTAAAACCCCCACATAAACGCTTCATCATTATGTGAGGATTGTGTGAGAGGTTTCAAAGACGAAATTAATCACGAATGTTTAATGTTACACAGAGATAGTTTGAAAACAAATTTGACAAAAATTAGTACAGATATGGATAATCAGGATGAAATTTTAATTGAATTTCAAAAAAAACTCATGAAAGGTCGTTTAAAAAATTATTTTTTTCATACTTATGAAAAAGCAATTAATAATGAAGTGTCTATTAAAGAAGAAATATTCCTTGAAAAAGATTTTATGAAGTCTCTAATGCGTAGTATTGCTTGCGATTAAAAGTATTCTAATGAGGAAGTACGGACAGCCTACGCGATCGGAAAGAAAGTACAGGGTTCCCACTCCCCCCCCCCAAAAAAAAAATTCCAGGGCGTTTCCAGGACAAATCACCAATTTTCCAGACTTCGACATAGGAAGGCACAACGTGATTGCAACTGTAGGTTCAAAACTCTCAACAGTGAAATGAAAAGTACAGTAGCTTATGCAGTGAATATTAATGCAAGTACAGTATTAATACACAATAATTAAATACACAAAGCGGAGCGTAATGTGCTGCTTTTTTTTCTTGGTGGCCTGCCAACTGTCTTTATAGCCACCCGATCCACCCACATCCAACACATTTTCATTCTTTCTACATAAGATTTTAATTGTGCACCGAACAAATTTACAAACAACAATCTATTTTTCGTACATGGCATCTTGATTGCGTTACAGTGTGACATATAATTAGGAAAAAGAAAAAAAAGAAAAAGAAACTACATTACAAGTTTTTCAACTGAGTCTGGAGTCGTGTGATTTCCTCATCTATAGACATAATCTCTTTCTTCCTTAGCGAAGCTGCTCTACAGGTAGCATTTGTCTTCGTCAATCAAGTAAAGCAAGATTTCTGTTTTGCTTCATGTGCTGGTTTGCTTCAGTCTCCAAAGCTTCACTTTTTTCCATCAATTTCCTTGCTTTCTCCGCAACTGCTGTACATTTTCACTTATCTCTTTCCTCTTGTTTTATGACTGTCATAAATTGCATTCATATGAAATTTTACTGAAGACTCGGTACTGCTGCGGAAATAGACTGATTACGGAGGATTGATACTGATGCAAAGCACAGTTTCCGGAGGATAGTGCTAGTGAAGAGTATCCAAGAATGAGTTGACAGACTAGTGGATGAAAGAAGGAAGTTTCTTGTGAATTGGGAAAATTTTTTGAAACTGTTGTTCTGTTATTAATACCTGTGGAACATACTTAAAGTGTTATCAAGAGACTATTTCTACTATAAGAAACTATTTGTATATACTATTACACGTGGTGACCATTCTATTCAAGTACAAAATAACTGTATTTGTATTGTGAAAACATTTTGAGAAACTGTGATAACAAACTTGCAAAAGTGGCTAGTGTGCAGTTTACTGTGTACGATGATCATAAAATTAGATATTTCTACTTGAAGTGACTTCAAGTGATGAAGAAATAAAAAACACAGAAGAAGAAGAAATTGCTGCAATCACAAAAGACTGTGTACATGTGTACAAATATAAGATGGAAGCCTGAGTATCGTATGCCTTGCCATGATTGCTACTATAAAAGCTAGCAAACGTGTTATATAAACCCGGAAGAAGTGCAATATAATGTCGAGTATTTGATAATGTCTTCAGATGTGCAAAATGAGATATTTAATGTGTATAAAAACTGCCCGAAAATATTACTCCACCAACTCGTGACGTATTTGACACTGCATATTTATTGTGTGTTGAAATGAAAGGACTAGATTGTGAATATCTTTTTAGAAGAAGATACAACCATATTCACCGTATGGATATTGTCAATTTTTTCGCGTATCAATGATACATAAATGTAGATTATTATTTCTTCTTCTTTCATTGTTCCAAAGTTAGGCTTGACAGAATAAATTGAGTATCATTGTAGATACTAGTACTAGTAGTATCCATGAATATATACTGTATTTCCCCAGAGTTTAAACTTAATATCACTATTTTTCACGATTTATAATAACTAGTTTATGTAACCCTACTCCTGTACATGACAAATATTCAGTATATTTATATATAATATATTGAATAGTTATCATACTGTACAGGAGTAGGGTTCCTTTCTTTGTTTTTGCATTTACACTGAGCAATGTATTCG
This sequence comes from Thermobia domestica, assembly GCF_964235325.1. Classification (NCBI taxonomy): domain Eukaryota; kingdom Metazoa; phylum Arthropoda; class Insecta; order Zygentoma; family Lepismatidae; genus Thermobia; species Thermobia domestica. The sequence goes on from NC_137456.1 coordinate 193,606,315, forward strand.
CAGTTCATGGAGTTTCTTTGGTAATTAACGCTTTTGGTAAATAGGTGATACTGAAACACTTATTCGATGGTATTGTTCAGAGAAAAATTACATTTTAATTCGCACTTATGGTAAATTCCATTGTTATTGTATCCCTTTAAACAAGATTTACAAAAAAATCTTTTTCTTAGTAGTTTTACAACACTACTAACCACTGATAATGACTATCTTCATACAGGGAGAATATTTGCTTACCATCTTTTATTACGGGATGTAGCACATGAAATTCTCGACTTTTAGGATGCCTTTCATACGCAATGATTGGTAGTTGGGTGTGACGTGCTCTTCTATTTTCTTTACAACATCTACAGTAAACCTGCTCTGCTCTTGGATATCAACACATGTCTCAGTACGTACTTTTATCAGTCTTGCTTTAGCAATCGTTCAGGGTGATATTTCAATTTCTATACTTGCCTACGTTTTCTTTCGTCGGCTCTTGTCATCCTCAGGATTACATTCTTTGGAAAACAGTATACACCCTTTTTCATCGGAAGTACTTTCCCTTGTAAAACACTGGTAATGAAAAATATTTTTCAGTGGTCCGAGCTCGATCTTTCCTCCTCCTTTCCGGTGGTTAACATAATGAACCTTAAATAATCCTCATTAGAATTAAGAGGGATTTCCACTACGAAAAAAAGAAGAAGAAGAAGATAGTCTCTGAGTTCAATTCCGATTTTCGACGCCATGTCATGTACACTGGCTTGCCTATCGTCGATGCAGAGCTCTCGATAATTATGTAAATATACACATCATCATCAACGTTAATTCACGTATGCTCTTTTACGTACTTCACCGGATCATCCTAGCCACGTGGAGCTTAGCATTGTCCTGTAATAGGAGGACACCTTTGCGATTCAGAAGTGCTGCCTTTAGAGTTTTCAGTGTTTCTTGGTCACGGCCCAACTGCTGACAGTATACAGTTGCATTGATGCTCTGACCAACTGGTAGGAGTTCCCGATGCACGATGCCGCCAGAGGTCCACCAAACACACAGGAAGACCTTCTAGTGCAGTGCTCGTTTCGGCTATTTTGGAACCGGTTCATGGGATGCTAACCAATGTTGACGAGGCCGTTGAGTTTCGTACAGGACTCACTTCTCATCACATTTTAACACCCTGTCCCGAAATGGCTCCTTCCTCAGAAACACAAGTGTATGCTCGCGTTGCCTTTTGGCCCGAAGTCAAATCATGTAGGACTCATCGACTCAACTTGTAGTGCTTCCCAAGTTGATGAAGGTGCTGCCGAATGGTTCCTCCACTCACACTGAATTGTAGTCCCAGTTTCTCATATGTCTGGCCGCTGTTCGCCTCAATTGCGGTCTGAAGATCTTCACTTTGTACATGTGTTGGTCTTCCGACATGTGATGCGTCTTCGAGTGTTTCGTCACCGTTCTTAAACTTGTTAAACCACCGCTGCACTGTCCGCGTAGTCACGATACCCCCACCAAAGACCTGGCATATCTTCAGCCCCGTTGCAGCGGCGTTTGACTCCAGTTTGATGCTCTGTGGGGTCCCATGTTCACTCTGTCCTTACGCGAGTTCAGGGTGTAACTGAACTGCCAAAACCAGATAGTACGTTGGATATACCCAGATTAACAACTGACCTTCGCCTTATCTCCATTCGCATTCAACTCATGGTGTGAGGGCCAATTGAACAGACCTCCACAAAAATCGACGTAACTTTCTTGGATATCTTAATGGTACTGCACTGCACTGCTTTCTTAAGCATATTTGTCACTTTTGACCCGGGCGTAAACTTAAGAAGAATACACATTACGCGCCATCGGCTCACCCAATATCTTCTATCGTAACTTAGGATAAGCAAGGATTTCTTGAGCCCTTCTTGTTATGCCAATGGTTATTATTATCAGACTTTTAAACTATGCTATGATAAGTGTCGCAGGTCTATCTACTCATCTCTCGATAGGTATCAGAGCAAAAGCTTTCAGGCATATCGAGAAGCTGTTTTTTGAAGCCAACTCATCGTTCTATGAAAAGATACTACCTTAATTCGTATTACAGTACTAAAACAGGAAGTGACAAACGTGTACTAGTATTTCCGGTTTCATCGTTGACTGCAAAAAAGATCAAAAATGGTCATAAATAGAGACGTTTTTTGGAATCGACTCAGGATATCAAGAAAACATACCACACTCCACCATCTGGTTGGAATTTACTATTACTTTCGGTATTAATAAAGATTTACATAGAGAAAAAAAGGGAATCTTTTGCAACCGATTCAGCGTCTGAATAATAGGCTCTATCTTCTCCACTAGACTCATTTATGCAAACAGGAAGTCGTAAATATAAACTTTTCAGTTGCAAAGCTGATCATAGAACATAAAACGGCAATACCCGGAGTCAACTGTGTTTTTGGAATCGTGTCAGTGTCTCACGAAAATATCCCATTTCTACCCGTATTATTCTATTACAATCGGGAATGGTAAAAATTTACTAGCTTTTGCGGTTTCAATATTGATTTCCATAGAGCAAATGCAGTAGTAGGAATCATCTAATTCTAGTTTCAACCTCTATTACCATAGAACAAAATCTGTAACAGATAGTGAATATCTGTTTCATCCAAATGATACAGCGTGTTAAGAAACTATATAATTTTATCCTGTATATACTGACTAAGACCGAAAGTTGTACGAATTTACTACTTAATAGGTTAAATTTCTCGCTATCATCTTATTGCAACAGAAAGTTGTAGATCTGTTTCAATCTGTTATTCGCATACCATAGTTTTACAACTGTGAAACGGAATTCAATTCTTCAGTATGATTATTACTGTTTACACAGAAAATCGTAATTTCCACCACTTACGAATTCAATGGAAGGATAAAGGTCAGGATAAAACTTATTTTTGAGACCTGAATCCATATCAGAAGGTCATTAGGTACTGCAGGTTAATCTTTTTACTCTATAATGGAAGTATACTACTAGTGAAACTTACGACTTCCAGTTTCAATGCTGGAATAAGGGTGAAAATTGCATGTTTTCTTGAAATGCTGATTCACTAAAAAATCACTTTTAACTTTATTACTGTTTATGATTTATGCCGATGCCACCGGACAGGATTAAATTTTACCACTTCCGGTTTGAATAGAGAATTAGCGAATTAGATGAAACCTACTTTTGGGACGCTGGATAGATTTCAGAAAAACGTTTCGCGATATATTTTACCGATTTTTGCGCTATGAAAATTAATATTGAAACCGGAAGTAATAGAGTTCTACTACTTCTGGTTTTAATAAAATGTTACGGTGTTTTTTGAGACGGCTGACTTCTGTTTAAATACAAGGTTAACGGAAAAGGGTAAATTTAGTCTAGGAACGTTGAATCTATTCTAGAAAACCGCTTCTTAATATCTTATAGGTTTTGTTCTTATACTCACGGCATAGGAATGATCATTACTATTCTATAAGACTTTCGATACTTATGAATAGCCAAGTTTGAAAACACAATAATAGTACTAATAATAATTTCACCAATATATATATACGTATCTCAATTTTCAGGAAAATTCCTGCAGTCATAGAAATGCAGTATTATTTTTGAGCAACTTTGTACTTAATTAAACCACAGGTCTTATTAGATAGTTGCTTTATCTTCTACGATACTTGATATCTCCTTGTTACAATATTCGTAATATTTGTTATATTTCTGCCAGTAGCTTGAACCCCCTTGCTTGCCCTTTACGCCCACACGTTACTAGTAATCTTACATATGATTTTATATCAAAGAATAATATTAGAATTATGAACCTACTAAATTTTTTGTTTTCAGCTATGGCATTTTACATGAGCAATTTGTATGATTTCCTGATCAGTTTTGAAGGGGAAGAAGTTGCAAAATGATTACACCAAGAAACGTTCTAAGTCTCCGAGTTTTAGGAGTGCGTAAAAATTTGAAAACTTTACCTCTTGGAGGGTTTGACCACATAAACATTTCACTGATAAATAGTTTTGTAAACCGTATGACAGTAGCAGCTTTCACATATCGTAAAACAAACGTTTGTAACGCTAATAGAGTGAGTTAGCGGCCAATAATTGGAAATTAAGCTACTAAAACGTATACACGCTTTTTTTTTTTTTTTCAGAAGCACATTTTGCGTCATAACTTATGTCACACAAGTTTAATCCATCAAATTATTACTGTCGGCATCACCTTAAAAAAATATTTCTACAGTTATGAGATTAAATATGGAAACTCCTAACGTGAAACTTTACCTGAATCATATAGTATACCCGTATCAACAGGTTAGGTTAACTTAAGAAACCACATTGCAACAAAGATAGAATGATAAAAATAGCTTTCACCGAGAATCAACTAGGGCCGCCAATAATGATGTTGAAGTGCATACGCCTTAATGACTACCCTACCGCAACTTCTTGTATAAAGTAAAGCAGGTGCTTTCTTGGTAGCTTAAGAATTAGTGTTGCTGGGATAGCTATTGGTGAACAGTACGGCGACACTTTTGTCAATTTAACAAAAATCATGTTTTTATAATAGTACTTATCATTTCATGTTAAGAACATAGTAAAATGGCAATTACTTTAAACGTACTCCCGGCAGTGCAACATTGCCACTTCTAGTTGTTACTGGTAGGAATAGTATAGGTCAAGAAATACAATTATAAAAAACGAAAAAATCAAACGAACTAAACATTGGTAAATGATTTAATAATGCCAATGTAAGGGATTAATTTACAGTATTATGTTAATTATTTTTTCTGTAATTTCACGTTTACAATTCATCGTATGATTTATATATTCTCATTTTAAAAAAATGTATGGTGTGTACATTCTCATTTTAAACACACAAGAAGTAAAAAAAAAAAAAAAGTAAATAACAACAACTTAATTGCTCTTGCAGGCAACAAACCACAGAGGGCCACACTCCGTACCTTTTGCGTTTTAACTTGTTATATAAACGGCGCAGCACTTATATTTGATTGTTACATACTTTACGTTGCGTTGTGATTCGCAATTTTTATTCAGATTGTTAGACAATGAGTCCTGAGATTATCATTCACGTCCATGTCCTGGAACACTTTCCTGTAACGATTTGCGCCTACGCGACTATAAATTTAGTTTGTGTAGCTAAACACCTTTCACGGATTTTGCGATAATGCGTCACTGAAGCAAATGTTAAGCTTTGGTATCATCTATCCTCCGTACTGTTTTTCACAGAGTCACCACCAGAAGTATTTAATGCATATTTTACCTTGCGTTGGAGTCCAAAAATTTTGCCAAACTAAGACGAGATAAGGCCCCTGGTCTTGCTTAGTATGTTGCTTGTATCTTCATCAACAATGCTTTCCATATCACTATTTAAAGCCATGGCAAGTGCCATGCACAACTTCGGTCAGTCTTTCTATATCTCACATCCCTGTCATTTTCTAAAAATATTTCTTAAACGTTTTCTAGTCTTCTGGACTTATATTGTCACACTGAAATAGTTTTCCAATATGTTCACAGAATATCCTAACTGATGACGGTGGCTATCTTGATGTTAACACCAATATTTTGTATCTTAATTCGGACAAATCTTTTCTGGTTATTTTATATTAGGGATAGTTATTGCCTTATTTTAGGGCACAAAAAAAAAAAAAAAAAAAAAAAGTCTTGCTTCAGCGAAATACATGGTAAAATTAAAACGCATTCAATGATGATTCATTGCATTGTTTAATGAACATATTTATTTCGATTAGAAGAGAATTGACGAAGGAACAGTGAAGGCAATCCAACGCAAACTCGAAACAAATACTGCAGTCTATTACGGTGTATTGTGGTATATGCGGTAGTATACTGAAATCCAGAAACCGATTTTTTTTTTTTTTTTTTTGTTTGTTTGTTTTCTTCCAAATAAACTATGATACACTTTTCATGGAGACACATTTAAGAAAACCCAACATATATCGTCCGATTAGAACGATACTCATCACAGAATCTGTCTGTTGAGCGCAAATGTGAATTTGATTTAGAAGTCCCAGCATACCTAACCGTGGAATCTCAAGATGGTATGCTAGTAGTAGTTTGAACGTAGTGTTCGATTTCATTGTTTCGACCAGTCTATGCCTTTGCCTGAAAGCCAGGAAAAGGTCACCGATTTCCTGTTGTGCCGTAATATGAATTGTAATCAAGATAAAAGATCCAGGGTGCTCGTTTCACGAATTTCTGATTGCATAAATCATGTAATGTCTGTATGTAATGAAAAAAAAATGTTCATCGGAGATCTACACGACGGAAGCAATTTCCAAACCAGACGTACCGACGCAAGGAACAGAAAAGCGCCCTACACGAGGAATCGTTCCTTCCTGGAAAAAGAGAGGCCGTCAACGGAATCAGACCAACCTTGGCTCCTGATGTGAGCGCATGAGCACTAACCAATCGCTGGAGGTAAACCTACGTTCACGATTTCCTGGCATTTGCTCATCATCGACAACGCCTCGGGTGGTATCAGAAGAGATTAGTGCTGGAGCATAGGAAGTGATGATATTGCAGTGATTACACTCGCTACGGACTCAGACACAGCTAGCGCTCATTAACAGTATTCGCACCTGGCATTATGGTATCAACAGTAATGCGCTTCACATGTCGTTCCCATTTGGTCTTCATCCAAGTGATTATGGTTAGTATATGATATATTTGTCAATTCTGTTTCTGACTTCATTTGGTACTTTGCTGGACCCCTTCTTTCAGTAGAATCATGTGCATTCCAATACTACAATGCAACACATAGAATTGTACTTGATGAGTATATTTCACATTCGCTTACTTGGCCTCCGAACATAAGCTCTTTCTAGCAAATGTAGAGCAAGAAACGGTGCTTGGTTGCTAGCTGATCATCGGCAATGACATTCACCCACCTATACCACAATCTATATAGCATGAGGAAATACACTACAAACGAGATTCACACCTATACGACCGAATACCTGACCAAACAACTGCTTGTGGTTTCGCTCGACGTGCTATTAAGGTTAATACTGTTATTAAGTGCATTATACAATATGTTTCGGATGTTTCACAAACGGTATGTTGTAAACGATATTACTTTCTGCGCCAACTTTGGGCCAAATCCGTAAATTACTACTAGGTGTTCTTAAATGCGTTTCCACTAGTCTACGTAGGTTGAAAATTTAATAATGGTAATATTTCTTTGCTACTAATAACAGACAATACTACTATTTTATTAATACTAAGAGATACTGAGGGAAACTTCTAAAGTCCCTCAAATAAAGTCACCAGCTATATGAACTCATTACCAGGAACGTGCAATTCCAATCCTTGTAGCAGTGTTTGTTCGTCGATGGTTCTGACTGAGCGGTGTACTGAATCCAGAATCTCGGGAAAAGTCGGTAGCTGGTTTGTATGGTCGCTGGGGTTGCGAAGTGCTCTTCCGTACCAATCTACCGGACCCTGTCAATATGAGTTTAACGCACAAAATGAAATACTTGCTTCTGGACTATTGAGAAAATTCTCCATCAGAATCATCAATAGTACAGATGCTACTGGGATACTACAACTTCCACATCGCTTACAACGAGTTGTTCAGAATGTTGGCAACTTCATTTAATGACTTGAGAATGTTGACAAATTCATTTAAGAACTATACAAGTTCCCCGCAGGTATATCTTCTGTATTACTAGTAACTAAAATAGATGCCACTTTTAAATTTTTAAGCCAAGTGGATCAATCAAACAATCAATCTCTCTCTCTCTCTCTCTCTCTCCATATATATAAAAAGTAGCCCAAAAGTAGGTATGCAGTCCCGTACTGATCAGCTACTGTATTTCATTGTTATCAAACAGCCAGACCTAGTTTATTTTATTATTTGTGGTTAAAGTATTTTTACTTATACCTTAACCTCGAAACAGCAGAAGCAAATAAACCCATAAGTAGAATGTTATACTTGATCAATGCAGGAGTGTATACCTACTTTCGGGCCACCCTATATATATATATATATATATATATATATATATATATATATATATATAGAGAGAGAGAGAGAGAGAGAGAGAGAGAGAGAGATAAAATGATATTTTAGTTCTTGTTCAGGAAAGAAATGTTT